>NC_136387.1:2794699-3092199 GCF_965140285.1 Lepidochelys kempii | reverse complement strand
ACCAGAGCTCGGGCAATCTAGCTTCTCCAGGACGTAGGGAGATTAACACTCTTGCTAATCTCACCTGTATTAGCACATACCACAGGCGTGTTCAAGTTAGTGGAGGATTTAAAAGTAAGAAAATGTTAGGAGGAATGTCAAGAAAAACGTAGTATGACTAGGCAATAGCGACTGCACAACTAACGTTGAGACAAGCTTTTCATTTAAAGTAGGAATGAAATCGTTATTTTTAACCCACTGGTGATTTAATCTAGCCTCCAGATTTTACACATGAACTCTTCTGAGCCCCACTGAATTTTCTAAAAGACATTTGTTTTAAGAATTAGTTACTTTGGAATTTGATATGTCTCACTTTTTTTCTAGATCCCTCTAAACAACCACAGACCCTATAAACCCTGAACTTCTCTCTCTCACACACACACAAGTTGATCATATGTGCACTGCATCACAAGCTGCAGATTTTCTAGGTAACATTTTATCCGCCATAATATTTTCTGTCTCCGCCAAATGTGGGTGACAGCTCTCCAGCTACTGCCTGTTTCCAGCACTACCTGTCAGCCTCCTTGACTCACTAGCTGGGCTCAGTGTAGAGCCCTGTGGAGCTAGAGACAGAGAGGTGAGTTTCACAGCGGTCTGCAGGATAGTGGAACAGGCAGTTATGGGGGATATAGGGAGTGAATGCTCCATTTGGAAAGAGTGGAGAGGGGAGAATGGGTCGAGGAGAGATCTGGGAGAGATCAATGCCACCCTATCCATATCCCCCTTCAATATTGTCCTTTCTCCTGTAGTACCCTTGGAACAGGGGAAAATGCTTTCCTTTACCTCTAGCACTTCCAGTTTGAGGAACTGTCTGTGGTTCATCTTCATAGGACGTTCCTGTTGGCAAGCCCCAGGTGCCTCGAAGTGTTCTGAGAAGTAGAAATGGTAGCTCTTACCCTTAGATCGCTGTAGGGCCTAAGCCCTACCTGCCCCCTTATTGTGTTGGCAGGAGACAGGAAACGTGTGAGTGCTGGATGAAAGTATCGGGTGGGCAGGATAACATCTCAGAAGTGGGGCTAGCAGCCCTGCCGCTCAGACAACTTCCCCTGCTGCCAAAACACCTGTAGTTTGTTCATGAAAGTCCCCCACAGGGAGGAACTATTGGCCATTAACCTTATTCTGCATGCAGTCTTAGCTCTGTTTTCTTTCCCCATGTCGGCAATCACCAGTGTGCTCAGTGTTTTCAGTTAAGAAGAAAAAGTGGAAGTGCTGGGGTTGCCAGCTAATGGCAGATGCTGAATGTTTTGAGCTTTTCCTACAAGCCAGTAAAAAGAAACTTTGTGCACTACTCTGCTACTTTCCTTGAGGCTTTCAGGCCAGATTTTCAAAGATAAGTGCCGTGTTGCACCGGTAAAACATGTACACGGGGGAAAACAGCTATTGGTATGTGTCACCGCTACCTATTTTGTGCCCACAAATACCTGTTTGTCCCTGGCTGTGCATACTGCATGGAATACATGTAGGTGCCTGTCTCTGAAAATGTGGTCTTTAATATATAATGTTGAGCCTTCAGAACAGCCATATGTGAGTATATTCCTTCTTTACTTCTGCAGCTCACCTACAGATTCTTTACTCTCTCACATACATCCTCGGCTCTGATATATTCTGGTTATCCAGAAGCTGGATGCTTGTTGGGCCTGTTGCTGCAATACAGCACTTGCTGAAAGTTCTTACATGCATTGCTGTCTCTCCACAGCAGCTCTTCCTGGTGTTTAGCTATTCAGTCCACGAAGGAGGTGAAACAAGGAAGAGGCTGCTGCCTGCTTTTTGTAACCTTCAGCCATCAGACAGGTTTTTCCTGGTTATCAGTCAACTCTTTGAGTTCTTCTACTCCAGTGACACTGGCCAGAGATGAAGAACTAGTAGCAACAACATGTTACAACACAGGGTTGAACCAGAAGCACGTACCAGACTTGAGGCTGGGATTCTTAGGATCGGCTGTGGGCGTAAATGTTCCCATTCGCTATTATGTCTTTATGTGTTTAGTCTGCATCACTGAACTTTGTTCCCGACTCCAAACCAGAAAAGTCTTTCCCCTCACTGCTTTCAAGTATATCGCAAAACAAACCATGACCCAGATTCTCTGCTATGTCCAGCCACAGCATGAGGGGAGAGAAGGCTGCAAGGTAGTTTGCTGTGTTTCTGTGATTCTCAAGCCAGCTCTGCTTTGACTCTTGCACTGCTTAGAGCAATTGAGGAGTTGCTGTAAATGCAGCAATTGGCCAGGCCATGATGAAGCATTCCACCAGCTGAGGATACTGGGAATACAGAGGGCTCCAGCCACACTCCCTCCTTGTCCCCAGCATGCTGCTTACACCAAAGGCTAAAGGGGGTGGTGTAGCGATGGGAACCAGCTATGATGGGTATACAACCTCACAATTTGGGAATCCCCAGCCAGAGAGGTACAGCCAATTTGCAACCAGAGAATCTGTCCCTCTCCAAGGTGGAGGCTCTGGGGGAAGAAATACCTAAAAGATCTGTTCAGATTTAGTTTTGATCTTCCCTCAATGGGCTTCAGTTAGATCATAGTTAAAATAAATCTCCAAAAAGGAAAAGAACAGGGAAAAGTGCTGCTGTTTATGTAACTCTTAAAAATAAAATAAAATAATGTTTTGCTGAGTTTCTCTTCTATCCCTGACAAGTCTCTGTCAGGTCATCGAATATCTCCAAGAAAGCCACGCAGACCCACGTACTCCTTGGGGGAGGATCTCTCAGTGTATTGGATATCTTTGGAGGGGAAATGGTGTTTTGAGCAGCTTTCAATTCCATGTTCCTCTCACCCCTCTTCTCTTCTGTTTCAATTGCTTGGAAGTGGTGGGGGTTTTTTGTTTGTTTTTTTTAAAGCAGCACTTTAAAGGCTGCTGTTGACTTTTAGTGCTTA
Organism: Lepidochelys kempii; assembly: GCF_965140285.1. Classification (NCBI taxonomy): domain Eukaryota; kingdom Metazoa; phylum Chordata; order Testudines; family Cheloniidae; genus Lepidochelys; species Lepidochelys kempii. Next base: position 3,089,279 of record NC_136387.1, on the reverse strand, counting down.
GAAACGGGCTTTTACAAAAAAGCTCATGTGGAAAACAAAACAGTTTTCATGGATGAAAATAAAAATGTAAAGTCAAATTAAAATGAGGTGAAAGTGATGAGACTGTTTTCATTGTCATTTGAGGGGACTGTAAAATGGGAGCATACAGTATCAATTATTAGGGTTTAAACCCTCAAGCTTCACAGTATAAGACAACAGCTAGCTATTGGGGGCTACGAGTAGATTTTCCTGGAGTGCGATTTATCCCTTGTCAGGGTTTCTTCCTTTGAAACCTCTGGTACTGGCCACTGTCGAGTAAAGGATACTGGATGGGATGAACCAGAGGTTTGATCCAGTCTGCTAATTCCTGTGTTCTTGTATCAGATGCTTGACAGTCCTTCAATTTGAACGAATACTGAGTATATGCTGACAGCACCCCCCAAAATGCTTTTTCTGGCACTTAAATCACCTTCTATTCCTCTTTCTCTCATCCTCTACCATGATTTTTGGAGCAAAATGCTGCTCACATCATGTTCCCCTTCTCCTCCCTCTGATAGAATTCCCAGATTAACCTAAAGTTTTGCCTTGTGCGAAACACCCCATAAAACTCGTGTGCTGCACAGGATCTTAATGTGGTGACCTCATTACTTTTGTGCCAGCTGCTGACTTCTGTGCTTGCAATAGTTGTAGTTCCCCTGCTACCCTCAGTGGTGTGTTTTTATTCACTTGTTCACCCTTCAGCATGAGCTTAATGCAAACCTTCAAACTCACAGTGAAGAGGGAGTCCTACAGGGAAAATGTTAGTAACTCTTGCAGCTTAAACTGCGGAGCTTCATGGTGCTTGCTCACTAGTGTTCTTCAGCTGGAGACCTGTTTGTTGCAGATATACTTTGGAAGATTGGGGCGAAGAAAGGTATAAATGCTGCCATGCTGAATAACAGGGTCTGTTATTGGGAAGGGGAAAAAATGAAAGAGGAGCATCAAGGTAAGAGATCTGGAGAGGCAGGGGTTGTCAAAAAGCCTTTCCCATCAAGCAGGCTTCAGAGAACCATAACAGACGGATTTTCAGTAACAGTCAACTCTAAGAGTGTAGGAAGTTGACATGCTGCCCCTAGGAGAGCCAAGGTATTGACAAAAGACATGCAAACTTGAAAAACATACATTTGTGGAAATATCCATCATGACAAGTGACTGCACTTAAGTCACCAAATGGACCTCACCCCTGGGACAGAACTCACTTATAGTTGCACATCCAATGAAACCATCCATGGATAAAGCAAATGGCCAATAAAAGGGAAGCAATGGGTAATCAGATCTTTCAAAAACTATTTAGCTTTTTGGCAGTGAGTACTTGCTATAATTGATGTGTACTTCCCTGCAAAACTGCTGGGCACCTCAACCCCACAGGCAGAAGTGCTGAGCCATTGTGAGCTGTTCTGAAGCACAAGCACATCTCTCCATAATCACTTAATGAAACATCTCAAACTATTCTAGATAGAAGTCTGACGTAGCTTTTCAGTCATTGTATTCATTGCACATGAAGGATGTCCCTATATTTTGGAATATTTTTATGGTACTATCAGCAGGAACTATTTAATGCTAAAGTGTGTTAAATGGTTTAGCACAGAGATTGCCACTTGAGGCCCCATAAAGTAGAAAGTTCTCAAGGTTGGAGTAGTTAGGACAGATTTTCATTTTTAGTCAGAAAGAATCTGATTGGCCACCGCTTCTCTGAGCTTACCTTTCCATTTCAGTGTTTCCTAAGGGCCATCACCCTCCACTGAAGATTACATTATCTTTTACACAACCTGTGAACATTTTTGTCACCCTTTTTATTTCAGTCCAAACAGAGTTAAGATCTTGGATATATCCCTCTTAGATGGTGAACACCTCTCTTGGGTAATTTTTATTTTCTGCCCGGTAAATGAAAGCCAGACCCACTAACAACACTCAGCTATTTACTTTAGGATGCACCTGCACATGTACTTGTTTTGCAACAAAAATATCTCTGAAACTGAAATGCTTTGTAGGAGAACTACAACTATAGATGCTAAAAGTGGTCAACAAGAGCTGGTAGATACTTTCTGTAGTGTGGAAACTAGGGGGAAGTGTAATCAGAAATAATCACAATGGGCTAAATGTGAGGTCCTTACTCATTTTTATCTATCTATCTATCTATCTATCTATCTATCTATCTATCTATCTATCTATCTATCTATCTATCTATCTATCTATCATCTTCTACTTACATAACCATCAAATCTTAGGCAAACTTCCAAGACTTTTTCTCTCTCTCAAGGCTTTTGCTTGAATAAGTGATAGAGAAAACCTGAGTCAAGACTTCAAGATTTAGCCCAACCTGCTTTACTTCTCCATATGGAGTCCATTCTCTCTCCTACCATGTTAATATTTACTGTGTGATCACAGGAAGCAGAAGTGGCATGCCATTGTGGGTGTCTGTTGCTTTACATGCTTACTATGAGAGAAAGGATGGGGGAATCTCTGTGCCACTCCCTGTCCACAACTGTGGGCAGCCTTCGCGTATCTGATTTTTTGTTGCGATTTGGAATGAAAATATTTTCTGAAATGTGGATTTTTCTCCAAAACAGAAATTACAGTTTCCATGCCACTGTAAAATGTATAGAATTATGGATGTCTGTCTTAGGTAGATTATTACTGAAAGGTTTAAACTGGTTGGTTGACAGTCAAGAAATGCAGAGCATTCCACACACAAATGGGCAGTGTGGGAGGAGGTTCAAAGATGAGAAGCATGAAGGAAATGGTTAGGAGAGAGCCTCAGGTGGAACAAAGGGAGTGAGAGGGGAAGCGGAAGGAAGGGAGAGCAAAGTGCTGGGTTCACTGAAAAACCAAGGACATTTTCCTTTCGTGGTGGTGGGTTGATTAGCACCACACTATTCAGGAGAAGGCTTAGCCAGCTCACAGACAGGCTGCACTGTCATGGCTATGGAAATACCAAACACAAAACATGTTGAGAATCGTTGATTGCTTCTTCTGATAATGCAGACAGGAAGTTCCACACGCAATGGGAGGTGGATTGTTCTGATGCAGATTTATCCCCATTTCAATCTGCTTGGTTGCAAGATAGCTTTTGGACTTTGTAACTCTCCTTGGACAGGTAAGCACTCATCTGTATCTGTTTTTAAAAATATATATATTACTGCTTCTATAACAGCCTTGAAAGCCTTCCCACCCTTCCTTGCAATGCAAATTTTACATAATCTCGGATGACCACAATAATGGGATAATGACAAATTTAGCTTTATGAAAGCAAATAGCGGTGATGGGATGGTATTCACAAAAGTCCCCTTTTGTGTGGATACATTTGGCCAGTGCCAAGGAGTTAAGCTGTGAGTTAGTGTTGAGATGTTGTGCTCAGATTTTTTAAATGTAGACTTGGTCAAATAAATATTGCCGTCAACAGAGCTATGCCAATTTACATCAATTGAGGATCCTGCCTTAAAAATAGAAGAAAAATGAAACTGAGGGAATATGATATTTAATTCTCTACTTTTATTCAGTTTGGTGTTTTGTGTCATTTAAAATCTTTTCAATATTTAATAGATCTGTATCTCAATCAGGGCAGCTGCTTGTTCTGGGAGAAATTCTGTGGTCTGTATGTGGGTGGGGGTGTGCGCAGGGGCGGTGTCAGATTGGATGGTTGTAGTGGTCTCTTCTGCACTTGGAATCTGTGTACCTGAGTCCTGTTTATCCCCTTCCTTCGTGGGCTGGGGGAGGACAGGCTTGCCTGCATAGCCCTCAACATACTCATAATGCTTGCAGCTCTGCATTAAGATAATGGCTATAATCAAATCTCATGCTTCAGAGCTTCAGCCGGTCACCTGCAGGGGTCAGAAAATCATTTTTCCCCTGCTGCACTACTGGCTAGATGTATTCTGAGGTGGCCTTTTTCCACATCTCCCTCTGAAGCATCGGATATTGGTCCCAGCTGGAGACAGGACAGTGGACGGGGTGTACCGGTGCTCTGAGGTGATGCAGAGAATCTTTCTTCTAGATGTTTGGTGGGTGTGTCTTGTTCAAATGCTCAGGGTCATACTGATTGCAAGGTTTGGGGCAGGAAAGAATTTATCCCCCAGGTTACATTAGCAGGGATCTTAGGGGGTTTTTTTTGCCTTCCTCTGCAGCTTGGGTCATGGTATGCCAGCTGAAATCATATGGGCATATCTCACCCAATCAGTTGCCTGCTATTGCAGGATTCGCAAGCATTGAGGGCACCTCGGTCTCTCACATTCTCTGCCCGTGGCACACAGTTTAGTTCCCTGAGGACTGAAATCCTTTAGTTTAACTAAAGTCTTTGGGATAATATGCGGTATCTGAGTGAAAATTAATGGCCTGTGAAATACAGGAGGTCTGACTGGATGATCTAAGGGGCCCTAGTCTGGCTCAAAACAAACTCTAAGAATCTATGAATTTTAATTGGGGAACTAGGTGGAAAACATCTCAGTTTAGAGGATTCTACTGCATTTTTTAAAATGCTAGACAGTAACATTATAAAATGGATCTTACTGTATAACATTAGACTTCCCTTCTGAGCACTGTAGAAATATTAATACAGCAGAAAAAAGTCAAAGCTAGCTGAAGGGTCTCCTTGGGGAGCTGAAGAATTATCCCACAGCTTCCTGTGTCCCACCAATGAGGTGTTTCACTTGCTATATTCCTGCTATCTTTCAGCCCACTCAAAGTGTAGCAATGTAGTAGAATCATAGAATATCAGGGTTGGAAGGGACCTCAGGAGGTCATCTAGTCCAACCCCCTGCTCAAAGCAGGACCAGTCCCCAATTAAATCATCCCAGCCAGGGCTTTGTCAAGCCTGACCTGAAAAACTTCAAAGGAAGGAGATTCTACCACCTCCCTAGGTAACGCATTCCAGTGTTTCACCACCCTCCTAGTGAAAAAGTTTTTCCTAATATCCAACCTAAACCTCCACCACTGCAACTTGAGACCATTACTCCTTTTCCTGTCCTCTTCTACCACTGAGAATAGTCTAGAACCATCCTCTCTGGAACCACCTCTCAGGTAATTGAAAGCAGCTATCAAATCCCCCCTCATTCTTCTCTTCTGCAGACTAAACAATCCCAGTTCCCTCAGCCTCTCCTCATAAGTCATGTGTTCCAGACCCCTAATCATTTTTGTTGCCCTTTGCTGGACTCTCTCCAATTTATCCACATCCTTCTTGTAGTGTGGGGCCCAAAACTGGACACAGTATTCCAGATGAGGCCTTACCAATGTCAAATAGAGGGGAATGAGCACGTCCCTCGATCTGCTCACTATGCCCCTACTTATACATCCCAAAATGCCATTGGCCTTCTTGGCAACAAGGGCACACTGCTGACTCATATCCAGCTTCTCGTCCACTGTCACCCCTAGGTCCTTTTCTGCAGAACTGCTGCCTAGCCATTCGGTCCCTAGTCTGTAGCGGTGCATTGGGTTCTTCTATCCGAAGTGCAGGACCCTGCACTTATCCTTATCTAGATCTTATCCTTATCTAGTATCTAGATCTAAGATCCCTTGTACATTTTCCCTTCATAAATACAATGACTCAGCACACTATAGGCATACTGAGCCACCCCACCATTAAACAAATACTCTCCATAGTTTGCAAAATTCCCAGAATACCCATGGAGTAGCATGGCATTTGAGATCTGAAGCATCTGAATGTCATGTAAAGTTCAATTAATTATTTTCTAAATGGTCACCAGAGCTGCTCTAGCTTTGATTAGAGTTCAGCCAGTATTATTGTGATCACAGTGAAGCCTTTCAGAGGAGGGAATGTTTACATTTTTTTTGTTTACAGTACAACTTATTCTTAGAAAAATGTTCATTTTTAAAAAATGAAAACCATTTTTTGTGGGACAAAAACTGAAATTTGTTGTGAAAATTCCTGCGTAGTCAAAAAGCCATTTTCCATTAATCCTCCATCCTCCCCGCAACTTTTTAATGGAAAATTTCCAACGAGCTCCTGATAGAAATCCCTTCCAAATAGTTTGCTTTCTACATTCATTTTTCTCTTTTAGTGATGTGGAGCTCCACCCAGTCTCTGAAACCTGCACGTAGATGACATTATTTACCCTCTATAAATCTGATCCAAAGCCCCAGTCTTTCCTCTGGCCCCAGAATGTGGTTGATTGGTCCCTATGTACTTATGCTGGAATGCATCATTATATCTATATTAAACACTGATGATCATTTTGAGCAGAGGTGTGTGTGTCCCAGCTTAGATCTGTTTTCATTGTGATGTGCTTCTCTGATAAGGTATAGGAAAGAGGCCACTAGTTTGGCCTTGTCTGTCTATATAAGAGGACCCCCTCATTGAATAACCCTCACAGACGCATCCATGGTTTAACTGGCTTTTGCCTGAGTTGGTTGGCAGGGTAGAGCACTAAGCACCAGAGCCTCTTAAGGGGTTTATAACATTCCATCTGAAAATACCTCTTAAATACCCAATTTTGAATGTTTTGTAAATTCCTTTTCTTTCTCACCCCACACCCCCAGGCTTCTCAATTAATGATGGAATAAATTGACCAACAGGACAAACAATTAACAGCTGGGAAAATGTACCCAGGTAGATTTAGTTCTGCTTTTTCTGTCCTTAATTCAAGTTAATATTTTTTATCATTTTGTTTGGAAAATGTCCTTGAAAAGGAGCTTATTTTCCAGTCCAGTCACATCCTGGAATCCTTGTGTGTGTGTGTGTGTATAGAAGAAGTGTTTGGCATCTCAGTGAAATGAATCTCTCTCTCTCTCTCTTTCTCTCACTCTGAGCCCACCTGTTTGAACTGCACATCACAGCACACTGACTTACAACCATAAAGATGTTAGTTACTGAACATGGAGGGGGAAAATCCCATATTGATTTTACATGATCAATATTTTAAAAAGTTGTTTATGGGCAGCTGTAAAGAATAGCTTGCTTAGCCAGCTGTCTTAAAGGAGCCGTTGCTGGAAATGCTGAGAAAGGGTTTACTGACCTTTACTTGTTTATGCCATTAGAGTTTCCTTCTATCCTTAGGGGTCTGGTTTCCCCCGATCTGTGTGTGGGTGTCTCCTGTTATCAGCTGTACTCAACGCTTCTATAGCTCTTCATATATATAAAGCATGGCACAAATGTTAACTAGTTGTACTCACAATCTCCTCTCAAAGGTGTGGGAGTGTTAGCTCCATTTTACAGATGGTTTAAAGGGCCAGATTCTGCTACACGTACCTGCATCCAGCAGTACTTTACTTTTTGAGTTCTTCCATGGATTTGAGAGGTAATGTGGCTTAGTGGAGAGGGCACTGGACTGGAACTCGAGTCCTAGGATCTATTCCTGGCTCTGAGCTGCTGAGTAACCTTTGTAAGTCTCTTGACCTCTGTGTTTTCCCTTCCACCCTGCATCTGTCTTTTCTATTTAGTGTGTGAGATGTTCAGGGCAGGACTTGCCTCTCACTGTATGTATATATAGTGCCGAGCACAATGGAACTTTGATCTCAGTTGGGGCCTCGAGGTTCTACTGAAATATAAATGGTAAATAAATAATAACTCAGAGTGAATGAGGGTTCCAGAATCTGGATTTAACTAAGATCAAAGAGTGACAGGCAGGCCCAGGGTTAGAATTTGGGAGTTGTAGCTCTCAGCCTTATACTCAGTCCATTCTACACCCAGGGCATGGCTACACTTGCAGATGTAGAGCGCTGTGAGTTAAACCCGCCTTCGGAGAGCGCAGTAGGGAAAGCGCTGCAGTCTGTCCACACTGACAGCTGCAAGCGCACTGGTGTGACCACATTTGCAGCACTTGCAGCGGCATTGGGAGTGGTGCATTATGGGCAGCTATCCCACAGAGCACCTCTTCCCATTCTGCCGCTGTGGCTTGTGGGAAGGGGGCAGGGGCTGCGGGGCATTCTGGGTCCTGTCCCAACACACCATGATGCATCGGTTCGCATCCCGGCATTCCCTTTGCTTCCATCCACATTTGGCACCATCTTTCAATGTTTTTTGTACTGCGCGCTCTGTCTTCCCTTTTTGACTGCGGGAATGGAGCCCGAACTGCTGAGGAGTATGCTGACAAGTCTCGCCAGTACGTCACGTTTGGCAGTCGAGTTATTCCTTAGGATCCAAAGTGACAGTGGGGGCTCCGACGATGATATCGACTCGAGTAATGCATAGAACACGAGTTTGCTTATGGCATTCAGGGACATGCTCACCACCGTGGAATGCCGCTTTTGGGCTCGGGAAACAAGCACTGAGTGGTGGGATCACATTGTCATGCAAGTCTGGGATGACGAGCAGTGCCTGCAGAACTTTCGGATGAGAGAAGCCACTTTCATGGAACTGTGTGAGGAGCTCGCCCCCACCCTGCGGCGCAAGGACATGAGATTGAGAGCTGCCCTGACGGTGGAGAAGTGGGTGGCTATTGCAATCTGGAAGCTAGCAACTCCAGACAGCTACCGATGGGTCGCTAACCAGTTTGGAGTGGGAAAGTCGACTGTTGGAATCGGGTTGATGCAAGTTTGCAGGGCCATTAATCGCATCCTGCTCAGAAGAACCATGACTCTGGGTAACGTGCAGGACATTGTGGATTGCTTTGCACAAATGGGTTTCCCTAACTGTGGAGGGATGATAGATGGCATGCATATTCCAATTCTGGCACCAGCCCACCTAGCCTCCGAGTACGTTAATCGGAAGGGCTATTTCTCTATGGTTCTCCAGGCACTTCTGGATCACTGTGGGCATTTCACAGACATTAATGCAGGCTAACCTGGAAAGGTGCATGACGCACGCATCTTTTGGAACACTGGCCTGTTCAGGAAGCTGCAAGCCGGGACTTTTTTTCTCAGACCAGAAGATCATGGTAGGGGAAGTCAAAATGCCCATTTTGATCCTTGGAGACCCTGCTTACCTTTTAATGCCATGGCTAATGTAACCCTACACAGGGAGCCTTGACACCAGCAAGGGGCTGTTCAACAACAGGCTGAGCCAGTGCAGAATGACTGTGGAGTGTGCTTTTGGCCGTTTAAAGGGCCGGTGGCGCTCTCTGTATGGGAAGCTGAACCTGGCCGATGACAGCATCCCCGCGGTTATATCCACATGCTGTACCCTCCATAACATTTGTGAAGGGAAGGGTGAAGGATTCACTCAGGCATGGAACTTGGAGGTTCAACACCTGGAGGCTGAATTTGAACAGCCAGAGAGCAGGGATATTAGAGAGGCCCAGCGCGGGGCTGCAAGAATTTAGGGATGCCTTGAGGGAACAATTTGAGGCTGAAAGCCACCAGTAATGTCTGGTGCCCTGCACGGGAGTGAAGTGCAGTGCTTCCAATGTTAGTAGGAATCTGTGTTTGCTACACTGACTTGCTGCGGGGGGTGGGCGCAGTAGGGTTCCACCTGCATGGCTACAAGCACCAGGATCGAGTCCGCTTGGCGCTCCATTATGCTTATCAGCCGATCCGGGCTTTGCTGCTGGAGCACCGCGCTTTTGGGCCAGCGCTCCTCGTTCTGCTGGCAAATCCTCATTTCACTCTCCCGCCACTCCTGCACTTTTCGATTTTCATTACTTGAATGCTGCATTACTTCATGCAACATGTCTACCTTGCTTCTACGTGGCCTCTTTCTGATTCTTTGGAGTCTTTTGGCCGGTGATAACATGGACGGCTGAGATCTCAAGGTTGTATCTGTAAAGGCAAAATGCAACACTTACCAGAGGCAGCATTGTTCACACCAGACAGAGCAATGATTCCCCCGTACGTAAGGGCAAGCACAGTCTACACAATAGAATAATTGGCCCGTCCCAAAGCGAGCGCACGTAAACCATGGGAGCCCAAAAATGGTGAGTAAGCACAGGGTCAAGCGTAACTGATTGTTTCACAGCTGTACTGTCCTCTGGGGTTCTGTGCATTGGGGAGAGCCAACAGTGGCAGGGGGCACCTATACTGAACTGGATGAGACCTTTGAAGAGATCACTGAGGCCGATTACCGCAATGTGAGAGAGCACATCAGCGCCCTATTCCACATCTTGGCATGCATGCAGCCCTAATCCTCCTCGCCCCAAAAGCCCACACTGAATAACTTCCTTCCCAAAATAAAAGCTGCTTACTGGGAACCTCCTCTGGTGTTTGTCCATCCCCAAGCACCAGCCGCCGCGACTGACTATCTTCCTCCTGGCTTGAGAACAGCTCCTGGCTGCATGCATCTAGGGATTCCAGGGTGTCTTCCTCCGCCTCAGCACCCTCGCTCCTGCTTTGCTCCTCCTCCTCCTGCCTTGTTGCACTGGATCTCAAGTGTCCATGGTGGTTCTTGGAGTGGAGGTGGGGTCGACCCCAAGTTTCACTTCCAGTTCTTTGTAGAAACGGCAGGTCGTGGGGGCAGCACCGGAGCGGTTGTTTGCCTCGCGTGCTTTGTGATAAGCATTCCGCAGCTCCTTCACTTTAACCCTGCACTGCAGTGCATCCCGGTCATGGCCCCTTTCCCTCATGCTCCTTGATATCTGCCCGAAGGTATCGTAATTCCTGCGGCTGGAGTGCAGCTGGGACTGGACAGCTTCCTCCCCACAAACACTGATGAGGTCCAGCACCTCGCCATTGCTCCATACCGGGGATCACCTGGCACGTGGAGGCATGGTCACCTGGAAAGATTCTCTGAGAGAACTCCATGCCTGGCTGAGCAAACAGGAAGGGGATTTTCAAAATTCCCAGAGAATTTAAAGAGCGGGTCTGATGGTTGGTCACCTGAGGGCAGGGCAGTAGAGTTCAAAGTGATGACCAGAGTGGCTAGAACAGGCATTGTGGGACACTTCTGGAGGCCAATCAGAACACATTAACAGGACAGGTTGTCCATACTGGCGCTGCGGTGCTCCAGCGGGGGCGCCCGAAACATTATTCCACTCACCGAGGTGGATCGCCAGGAGCGCTCTAGCTGCAGAGTCAGAGCGCTGTACGTGCCTTGCCAGTGTGGACGAGGAGTGAGCTAGTGCCCGTGGGGCTCCTTTATTGTGCACTAATTTGCAAGTGTAGTTAAGCCCCCAGTCTCTCACCTCTTAAGCCATGTACCTCTTTTACCAAATGGTAAAAGTACATGTTGCTCTTCGCAGAGTGGGGTGTGTTAGAGGGATAATTAATGCTCATAGCAGTTGCATGATTGGAGAAGATTAAAAAGACAGGTCAGGGTTCAAATCGGCTAAAAACTTACAACAATGAAAAAGCCTCAGACAGATGTGTAAATGTGAAAAGCTGTGGTAGGAAGGGACAAGTCAATTGAAAACTCTGTGCAAGACTGGACCTTTGCCTAATCATTGTGGTATTTCCAACTCTGGAAGTTCTGGGAATCTGGTGAGGACCAAACTCATGACACGTACAGCCAGATTTGCAGAGCAAAGACATTGGAATCGCACCTTAACTTTGAATGCTTACCCAAAGTGAAGCTTTTTAGGCTCAGTCATTAACAGACACCTCTGGACTTTTGTGTCATAACTGTTGAGGCCCTGTCAGAGCTGTGCAAAGCCAAGAGGCTGCATGGCAGAGGTTCATGCCAGCCTTTCCCTCAGTCCCAATTAGTGCGAGTCTGAGTCACTGTCCTTGAGTTACTTGTATGTCAACCTGTCACAGAAACACACAGTGAAACTCAGTGGGAACCACCAATTTGAGTGCGGTTCGGAAACAAGACCAAAACCAGGCCCAACGTTGCTTGGAATGGAGTCAAGTGTCACTCAAAAGGATCACACCCATCAGTAAATTTTTTTCAGTAAGCTTGAGCAGAGTTTTGCATTTCTCACAAAAATCTCCAGGCCTGGGGAATTTCATGTTTCCTGGTGCTCTAGTTCTGTGCCAGCATTACTCTGAAGGAAGGGATACTAGGCTGATGGACCAAGGTTGCATATCCCAAGAACCATTACTGCTAATTAATATTCCTCACATATTTAAACATATTTGCTGAAAATTACCAGGTTCCCCCTTGCCATCACCTAGAGATCTTCAGGAATAAAAACCTCTGTCCTGCAAAACTCAGGGGCTTACTGTTATTATTATTATTATAGTAGCATCTAGAATAGAGCTGGATGGAAAATGACCCATCCTGTGAGAATTTTCAAGATTTTGAAATTTTTCCCATCCCAAATTGAGATGAAAAGTCAAAATCTTGAAATTTTTCAGTGAACTGAAGGTCTGAAAAAAAAATCAGATCAAGTCAATTGAAACATTTTGTTTTGATGATTTCAAAATGCTGTTTCCATTTGGACCTTGGACTTTTTCTTTTTACATAGTCTGTATTTAAATTTTGAAACACAGTCATTTCAACCCAAAATATGCAACTGTTGTGTTTCAGTTCAACGAGATGAGGGCGCAAACTACCTACCGCCCTCACCACAGACCCTGTTTGTCTGGTGGTGACTATTTATTTTTTATTTACTTACATTTCAAGTAGGATCAGTCTTCTGGCTGGTGATCTGACGAATGATTACACAAGAGTTGTCTCAGCTACCTTGATAAAATGTGAAGTAACTCCATTTATTCCCGTGGAGCTAGTATCTGGATTTACATGGGTGTAACTGAGAGCAGGGTCTGGCATTCTGAGTACACAGCACCTTCAGTAACTATGACCTTTATGAACTATACCATCACGATGAGGATCCTGAATCTTCAAACCCTCAATTAAACTTTGTAGATGAAGGTCTACCTTCCATTATAGCTGGGCATTTCCATTGCAGACGATAGGAAGCAAGCAAAAGCTGACCCTTGACTGTACTTTAAGACTAACCTGAAAGAGGGTTATTAATGCTGTGAGCCAAATTCTCTGATTTTATGCAGTTCTGCTGGATACTAGTGTGATCTTGGTTACATCAGTGTAAGTTCAGAGTGACACTGTTGACGTCAGTGGGATCACTTTGGATTTATACTGCTGCAACAGATCAGAATCTGGTTTACAGATTTCACTTGGGCTGTATGTAACTCAGTGGAGAATCTGTACATTGCCATGTCTGTCTGGTTTTAAAGGTGGAATCTAGTCTCTTTATATACCCAGCTTTCTGAATTTGTGGCTATTGCAAGCAGAGGCATGATAAATTCCTTTTTAAGAAAAAAGGACTTTAATTTCAGTCCTGTTGCATCATTTCCTCGGTTCTTTAAAGTGTTATTCTTCTCCGTGGAGAAGATAATTTAAAGTGATACTTGACTATATTCAAACACCTTTTCCCACCCGAGGAGAGCTGTAGCTGAATTGATTTGCATATGTATTGAATATGTATTCCTAGGATGGCCACACTGAGATGCCATATCTCATTTACAGCATGTTCCTGCTGGCTCCGAGGCTTGTTAAAGGAAAGAGACTGTAAAAAAGAAAAAACGCATTACGTGTGGACTGCAAACATAAAAGTGACTGAAGTAGGAAGAGAGAGAAATAGACTGGCAGCCTGGAGACATAATAAGCCATTAAACCATTTAAGGGAGGCCTACCATGGCTTGCTGAGTTTGTTGTTCAATTACTATTACTGATGAAGTATGTCAATAATTATGATTTTCAGCCCGGCTTGATGTTTACATTTGTAAAAGTTTGAAAGTCCAACTGTACTAAAAATCAATGGAACAACAGTTGTATCTTCTCACAAAGAGGGCAGATTATGCCTCCTCCACATACTAAGAACTTTCAAACTGCAGGCTCATTAATGGACTGTGGCTACAACAGGCCATGCTGTGGAATATACCAGTGGATGGTAGGCACAGCTAGGCCCCCAGTGCAGTGGTGGATTAACACATGGGCCTGGCCAATTTGGGGGCCCCCAAGCGCCGGAACCTGGGTAGAAATGGGTGAACCACCAGCATGGGAACTGTGGCCATGCCCCCTGCTCCTCCTCTTCCCCCAGGGCCCTACCCCTGGTCAGGCCAGAAACCAGAGCCAGGCAATGATCAGAGCTGCCCAGGGAGCCTGGGCCACTATGGGAAGCCCCAGACCCTCCATCTGGCCTGGACGGGGGCTGAGGTACCTGAGAACAGCCCCCAGCCCATGTCCCCACCCCCCAGGTCATGCCGCTGCCCCCAGGATGTGCTCTGTGGGGAGAGGAGGCCCTACGCCGGCCTGGGAGGTGGCGGGGAGCCCCGGGAAGGTCACAGGAAGTGAGGAGTTGGGCAGGGACTCCCGCTGCTACTGGCCTGGACTCAGCAGCCACTGCACTCTGCCTGGGTTCGCTCAGTGCCTGCACCTGGCTCCCGCTGCCAGGCTGCCCCTGCCAGGTCCCTTCTGCTCCCGGTAACAGGCTGCCTCCACTGCTGCCTGTGCTTTGCACCTGAGGCAGCAACCACATGCGGCATCGCTCCTCCTTTTGCCTCTAGGCCTGAGGCTTGCAGTGTGCAGGGGCAGTGCCCCCCTGCCAGCCCAAGCAACGCCCACGCTGCTGCTGCACCACACCTACTTGAGGCTCCTACGCCCATGTTAAAAAGTGGATGGGCATTACCCTCCCATTTTTAAAAGTGTGCATGTGCGCATGGCCCCCCTGATCCCCAGGGCATGGGGGGCCCAAATGTTCTTTTTGCCCAGAGCCCCAATAAATCTTAATCCACCTCTGCCCCAGTGACTGAGATGAATAGATGAAGTGGGAGTCTTTGCATGATCTGGGTGGCTGTCAAGTTTGACCCAGGATGTAGAATTTAGTACAGTACAACAATGAAGCTTTTGCCCTGCAGTGGAACAATTAAAGTTGACTTCATATGTCATCATCACTATCACCACCATTTGCATTCTTTAAAGGGGACTTTATGTGTCCTTTGTATTTTAGGAAGGCACCAGAGTCCAAATCTCTAAACTAGTAAGTGCCGAAAATACCACAGCCAAGCTCCTGTGGATGTCAGCAGAACACAGATTATAGACTGTCCTTTCTCAGCCTCTCCATTTCCAGTTCTGGCGGTGGTATGGTGCTTTCCAAGAATGATTGCCTTTGGCCTTTTTGACATTCATGTTTAATTTTCATTTCACAGCAATGTAGCCATGCCACAAAACCACTCACTTTACCATGTCCTACCCTGAAGCGATTTCATTGAGAAGACTGGTATCAACTGTATAACACAGACTGCAGTGTGTGTCTCCAGCACCATACAGAGTAACTCTCATTGGTAACTCATTGTAAATCTAGAATAGATGCTGTGAAATGACACCCCCCCAACAGGGTCCTCTTTTGGTTCTGTGCCTTCCACTTTGCTGGCTCTCAGGAAGGCTGCCCAGTAAACTGATGAAAACCCAAGTGTAGCTGAGTGGCCCAGAGATTTATGCAAGACTAAAAGCTCTCTAATGTAGTCAGTTAAGCACATTCGTTATTGAAAATGGTGTCAATGTATGAATAATATCTTTGCACTAGATCTTCAAGTCACTTGTAGGTACATCTTAGCTTTTCCCCGTAAAGCATAGTTAAATGGTGCACAGGATTCTGTGCAGGGCCACTGTACTGGGATACATTTCACCCTGATTATTCAGAGACCTTGGAGGAAGACAAAGAACAATTCAAAAGTCTGATGTCTTTAAAACTGTCCTTTGCCTTGATTCCTACAAAAAAGAACATTAATAAGGTTAAAAGAACATTATGTTAAAAGAACATTGTTAAGGTTGCAAAGCTAAATATTTAGCCAGTGCAACCTTAATTCAGCTCCCTTGTGTGTATACATTATGATACTGTCTTTAATTACATGATCACATACTATTTTTTCCACTTTTTTTTCCTGCTTCTGGTTTTAGAAGACTCATAGGTCAGAATACAGGGCAAAATTTTCATCTGACCCTCAAAATGCTGGTCATTTGGGAGTTTTGCTCACCCCTGAGCTATATCACGTCCACCCTTCATTGCAAGCATTTCCTCTTTAGTATAGTAGTAAAGTGGCCTGAATGTTTGTGCAAAGGGAGAATATGTGATAAGAAAAGGTAAAAGGATTAAGAAGAAGTTCTGAGTTATCAGAGGCTTCCCAGGATGGCATCATCAAATCCCTTAGATCAGCTTCTCTTCATCGCTCTTTAGTAGATGAAGATGACAAAACAATTTAAGATGACCCAAAAAAGAGAAATGAAGATAATCTAAAAATATAATATGATCACAATTTATCCGAAGTGCCTCATCATTCTGGATTCATTTAATATGAACAGTAATAGCACTGGTCCTTATAAGAGCGTTTGGTATTCAGATGGATATCACAGACGCCTTCTGTAAGTATTGTGTTATAATTTAACAAAAGTTATTGGAAACTATAAATAAGATCTCACTCTGACTGTCTATAATCTGCCTTTGATGCATAAAAAAGGCATTTGGAAAAAAAATCACAGGTTCAGACAAACTGTAACTTAGAAGCAAAAGAATTTTCTGTTCATTAAAATATTAATCTCACTTTCAGCAGTAGGAAAACCTTTACTGGTTTGCTTCACTTTCAGACACCCTTCCTGTAGTCTGTGAAGGAACAATGAACCTGATTCTTCTTTCACATCCACCGGTATAACTCTGCCAAATTAATGTTTCTCTTCCTGATTTACACTGCTGTAACTTGAGAGTACAATCTGGCCCCCATCTCTGAAAAGCCTTTCTTCAATAATCATCATCATTATTATTGTTGTGGTTTTGCTATAGTTGGTCAAAAACAAAAACCTGTTTTCATGAATTTCAATAAAAGGAAGTTGTCATTTCAGAATGTTGGAAACAGACCCATTTTTGTATTTTAAACCTCACTCCACAAAATTTTTCTTTTTCAAATTTTTATCAAGAACATTCACTTTTTTTGTTATTTTTGTTTACCATGCCACGTGGGTTTTGGTAAACAAAACACTTCTATTAGCTTT
Organism: Lepidochelys kempii; assembly: GCF_965140285.1. NCBI lineage: Eukaryota > Metazoa > Chordata > Testudines > Cheloniidae > Lepidochelys > Lepidochelys kempii. The sequence goes on along the minus strand of NC_136387.1, from coordinate 3,072,490 downwards.
TTCATAAAAAATTTGAAAAAAATATTTTAAAAAGGCACAAGGTTTTTGGTGAAAAATAGCTGACATTTTTCATTTTTCACCTCAGAATTTGTTTTTGAATACAGCCATTTTTTGATTTAAAAAATTGTTTAAAAATTTCCAAGCTCTGATTAGTATCAATAATAATTCATGTGTCAGGTCAACTTCAGCATGCTGGTTCTGGGTTATGGAGTCTGTATTTGAATTGACAGAGATAAGACTTTCCTGTGGAGAGCCTTGGGCTTTGACTTTCACTATGACCCACCATCAAGCTGAGTCTTGCTTGCTTAATGGTTTAATGCAAGATCCATGTCTTCCAGCAAGTCTGCATCTTAGAACTGAGTTGTGACATGGCTCCCACTGTCCCCTCTGAGAAATGAACCATCTCAAGTAATTGGCTTTACATTTCCAGGACAGGGAAGGGACATTTGTTCTTCTTCCTGAGGGAGTGGATGTACTCCGAAACGACTTTCATTATATGCAATTCATGGCACAGTCCAAAGCCTGCAACAAGCTCCTTGTGGGTTCAGGGGTCTGCCTGTGCAGCGCTCACGGCAGGTTCAGAGCCTGTGCTTGTACAGCTCCTAGCACAATAGGGCCCATATCCTGACTGAGGCCTCTGGATGCCACGATAATATAAATGATTCATACAGGTGCACTCAGACACTCCACAGATGAGTACTTCAGCCAAAGAGACAGGAACAGATTTTTTGAAGTGCTCAGGGCAGATTTCTAAGCACCCACAATGGGAGCCAGCTCTGTTCCCAACACGCTGGGCTCTTTTGAAAAGCTGGCCCATTATACCTAAAGCTGGCCCATTATACCTATAGCATCACAAACTAGCACAGTTCTTTATACATCCTTGAGTAGGAGTCGTCCCTGGCCCTGCAGGACTCCCATCTCTCCGTTTGTGCTGGTGCACAAACATTTTTTTTTTAAAAATCCTTCCTTTAGCTGGGATTCTCCTGCACCCTGGCCTCTAGCCGCCGACAGCACATTTCCTTCTGCTAAGAGCATGATCAGTGGCTCCAGTACCCAGGGCTGCTAATGGGATGTGGCATGGGGTGTTGGAGACACATTCACATCTGCTAAGGGACGATTTATCAAAGCAGGTCCTTGTGGGGATTGATTCCCCCTTGGAAATTTAAAGAGTTAATAAGTGTTTCCTTACATAGATTATAGCCTGGTGGAAGGGAGGTGGAAGAAGTTTCTTTTAGAAATACGTTCATTTTAGCAGCTCTTCCCTCTAAGAAATGTGTCTCTGCTGGCTTCTCTCTTTACAAGAATGTATACCCTACCAGCAGGTCTCTCTTGCAAGAATTACAGCTTGGTGAATAGGGGAGCTCCAGGACAAAATAACATCTCAAAGGCTTTCCCCACACAAGGGGGTGAGGCGGCTTCTCTATTGTAAGAATAATACCCCTGCAGGAAAGGCGGCTCCCCCGACTAGGAATTACAGCCGGGCCTTGAGCAAAGGGCTAATACAGATCAGCATGTTTTCCATGTCACTATGCTGTTCCCCTCTGTTTGAGCTGACAGCTAATGCTGGAAATCTGCTGCATGTCCCCCGTGTCTGGAGGAGTTTGGATGTCAGCTGCAGGGAAGATGGGGCAGACGTGGGCAGCCAGGCGTGAGCTGAGGGGAATGGTAAAGAGCAGCCAGAGAACAGGTCCCAAAGTGTCATTCTGGACCTGACCTTTAGAATGCAAAGCATTTGTCAGAAACCCAGAGGAAAGCCAGTCTCACCAGCCAAGTGACACTGAGAGGAAAGAAAGCGTCTCTGTCTTTCACACACCCATCCTCCCCCACATGCCACACGGCGCTGGTGTACGTTACAGAATTACTTCGGTATAACTACATTGCTCAGGGGTGTGAAAGTGCCTAGAGCAGGTCTACACTGTCAGTGCAGCTGTGCCAGTGCAGCGTTTTAAGTGTAAACCTGCCCTAGGCCTGATTCTCCTGCCTCTGGATACGAGTGCCTGTGCTGAAGCCAATGTGAGTCACACCAACCCATTGGCAAGAGAACGGGGCCCGATGACTGTAGTCTTGCTCAGTCCTAGATTCCAGGGGCTCTGTCCTCCCAACCCACCCCAAAGGTACAAGTAGCTTATCTAGTGAAATTATCTAGTTCTTTTTGAACCCTGTTATAGTCTTGGTCTTCACAACATCCTCTGGCAAGGAGTTCCAAAGGTTGACTGTGCGTTATGTGAAAAAATACTTCTTTTTGTTTGTTTTAAATGTGCTGCCTATTAATTTCATTTGGTGACCCCTAGTTCTTGTGTTATGAGAAGGAGTAAATAGCAATTCCTCATTTACTTTCTCCACACAAGTCATGGAGGATAGGTCCATCAATGGCTATTAGTCAGCATGGACAGGGATGGTGTCTCTAGCCTCTGTTTGCCAGAAGCTGGGAATGTGTGACAGGGGATGGATCACTTGATGTTTACCTGTTCTGTTCATTCCCTCTGGGGCACCTGGCATTGGCCACTGTCAGAAGACAGGACACTGGGCTAGATGGACCTTTGGTTTGACCCAGTATGGCCATTCTTATGTCCTTATGTTCTAAAATGCAAGTAGTGTGTATACTGCACTTTGTACCTGTCTAGTAAAACCAACCCCTATGTGTGAAACAACCGATATCAGTAAAAGCGCAGTTTTGCCCCTACAAATTGCATCTACACTTGGAGCTTCTGCAGGCACAGCTCTGTTGGTCAGGGATCACACCTCTTCACTCCCCTGAGTGACAGAGCTATGCTGTAGTGTAAACCTGGCTTCAGAGGAATACCAGAGGGCAGAGACTTGCTCAGGTGCCAGAGACCCAAGCTACGAAAGGGTTTGTGGGCTATCAGCAAGATATTGAACTAAACCCTTTGCTTCACCAGCAGCCAACGCAGATTGCAGAAATTAAAGATCATTTAACCTCTCTTCCCTCAGCGAAGCCAATCAAACATGCAAATCTCTTGTCTGGAGTAAGAAAGGCAGAGCACCCAATCAGAACGAGTCCCCTTTCATTCCCCAGGACACCTTTCTCCAGTGCCATGCAGCCGAAGTGTCATATAAGCTGAGGTTCAGTACTAAGTGTTGCAGATTCTAGGTGCTGTGAGTAGTTGAGAACAGCAGCTGCCTCACCGAAGTGCTGAGCATGTAGAGTTCCAGCCCTGCCTGGTCACTCTGTGCTCTGCTCTGACATCTAGTGGAACAATTGTACTAAAGCATCGGATAAGCGAAGCCTCTGAGACAATGGTTGGCTTCACTGGCTACAGCAGAACCATAGATTCCACCATGTACTCATTTGTTTTATTGCAGTTAATACAGCCAAAGCAATTGTGGCAGGAGAAAAGAAAAGCCCTCAGCCTGAACAAAGAGCAATCCTTAACTGATAGCACTTCAGTCCTCTTCCCTTGAAGAATGTACTTCCTTGTTGCCAGCTGAATGGTCTTCTAGCTGCAGTAGTTTTCGGCCGCAATTTCACAGTTACCTTGTGATTAACACCGTGAAATAAAATATAACTAGCCCACCATCCCAAGAGGTTTCAGGGTAAAATCTTGTGAGGCCTTGTGATAAGCCTTGTGATAAATGTGAAATCATGATGGGCTACATTTTCAAAGAGGTCTCTCAGAATGCATCCGCACAGTCCGGGAGCACAGCTCTTTACATTAGAGCGAGATGAATAACTGATTTGTCAGTTTGGTGGCAGTTCCAGAAAAAAATGGTTTCAGATTGAAATGAATCTGAACATTTTGGGGAATTTTTGGGGAATTGCCCATTTCAGGTCTATTCCTGAGCCGGCATTTGAACCTGAGTCTTTCACATTCTAGGTGAATGCCCTAAGCATGGAGCTGAAGGTTATAACAGGGATGGAGGTGGCCGTGGTGACAGCTGCAGCACATCCACCTCCACCTTCTCCTCTTTTGGCCATTTTGTGAATGACCAAAGCTATTTATGTCGAATATGCCAATAGTAAACTTTCGGGTCAACTGAAACTTCATTTTTTGTCAAATAAACAATTTGTTGGAAAAATTTGACCCAACTCTAGTTTGCATACGCGAAGCCATCTCTTTTCATGCATGAGACAGGAGTTGTGCGTGCAAAGGAGCATTTTGTCTACACGGGGGAGATTTTCAAAGCTCCAAATGGGAGCAGGGCATCTGACTGCCCTTCGTGCCTTTGCAAATCTCACCCATAATGGGGCTGTGATGGGTTCCCCCTGGGGTGCCACTTGGAACTGGGGTACCACTGAGCCCACTTGACTCATCAGCCTGGACTGCCTTTCATGCTGTGGTGCTGTGATAAATTGTCAAGCTCTCCAAGCTTGCTCTTTCACCAGCTTACACACAGATGGGGACATACCCAGCTGCATCTTCACACATAGATGCTGAGGTCAGCTCTGGATGGGAAGGCTCAGCTAAGGCACCTCCCAGTTGCTAAGGCATGCACCCCCCTCTGGAGTGTAAACCCAAAATTATACTGTCTTGCGTTGCACAGGGAACTGTACAGTGTAAGTTCATAAAAGTCGCCCCCTCCCTCAATGTGCCCCAAGTTATAATTTCTACACACTGGTTTTAGACAAAACAAAAACAAGTTTAGTAACTGCAAAAGATAGATTTTAAGGGATAGCAAACAGATCAAAGCAGATTTCCTTAGTAAATAAACAGAACCACAAACTGAGCTTAACACACTACATAGGTAGGATATGAGTTAGAAAATTCTCACCCTGAGTGATAAACAAGCTGGCAGAGTCTTAAGGCACAAGTTGCCTTGGCTTTCCCAGGTTTTCATACACAGGCTAAAAATTCCTCTAGCCTGGGACCATCACTTCCCACAGTTCAGTCCTTGCCCCTCAGGTGTTTCCAGGTGTGTTGTTGTAGGGAGAGTGAGGTCCCATCATGATATAATTATCCCCCTTTTATATCTTCTTCTCACTTGCTGGAAAGCTCTTTTGCTGTGACCTGGGTCAAACAGTCCCCATTGTGTAGTGCTATCTCTGAGAGTTTTCTGTTGTACACAGTTCCTGGATAATCCTTGTGCTTTTGTGCTTTTCCTCAATGAGCCATTCACATGTTTGGCCTTTTTACTGTTGTACCTGAAAGGCTGCTTGTGAGTGTTTTCAACCTCACAACAGGTTTCAGTAACACACACAGAGCCAAACTTCATAACTTCACACACGACGATAACACACACAATCCAACGAGATATTAATGTCTAGCAGATCAAGACTTTTAGAATGATACCTCACAAGGCATACTTTGTACAAAACATATCCTAATTACATGACAGTGGTGAATATTGGAGTGCCAGGGTGTCAAAGGGGCAATGCATGGATCTCTCACCTCTGCTGAGTAGACAAACGTGGGATTTGTTGCTCATGGAAGGGTATACTGGCAAATTTTATGGTTGTAGTTTTAGAGGTCCTGTTGCATATTTGGCTCTATCTGTGTGTTGCTGTGATATGAGCTAGTATGCTTAGATAATGCTGATAATGGTAGTGATCTTCCCGATTATATGTGGTCCCTTTAGACTACGCTAGTGATATTTATGGCAGACGAGTAAACCCTTCCAAGTTCTATTTGCAAAGGGATTTGCAAATTTGTGCATGTGATTGGTATAGTTGGCATGGACTGGCAGATCCTGAGCACTGAAGAGGACAAACCCAGTTTTCTTGTGGTCAGATTGGCACTGCCATGGTTTGGATCTGACAAGTTCATGTTTGTTCACACAAAGGTTAGCCCTGTTTGGTCGCTTCACCACAAGCAGGATCTCGTTGCTGTTCTGATGCAATTCTAGCTCTCTATTCCCAGGGAAACAGTCTGCAGAAATTGGATCAGGACTGTTATGTAAACCAAAATATAAAAGAGTAATAGTGAGCCAGTTCCCACTCCCTTGGTGGGGAATGACAGGAGTGAGTACAGGCTTCTGGCAGGGAGACATAGAGATGAGATCTCACTTCTGCTGCAAAAAAGAGAACTCTGATCTCAGGGAAGTTTCAGAAGCTGGGATACAGTTATGAAAGCCAGATGTAAAGCAGCCCATGAGTGGGGGACTTATAGAAGCTAATAATGTGCTAGGCCACAGTCTAAATAAGACAAGCCACTACAGGGGCATGTAGTCTCTCTTTGTGACTTTTCTAGTTGCATCAGAGAACTCAGCTAACACACAGCCTCTCGCACTGAGAAGGCAAGTGGCAGTGGATCCTGCTGAGCTGGGCTGGCCCTCCCAGGCACAAGGGACAAGCTCAACCAGTCAGAGGCCCCGGAGATAGACCACGTGATTCACCCCACCTGACCTCTTGTGACAAACAAGGTCCAGGCTCGAAATAATGGTGAAATGACAGCTTGAGGCCTTCCAGATGGAGGAAAAAAGCCCTATGGACACCAGGGAGAACGGAGCAAGCCATTGCTGTCCCAGAGATGCGCTGCTCACCCCAAGAAGGCTGATTTGGGGTGCTGCATTGTAGTCGGAGTCAAAGCGTTTGCACTGCTCGCCTCTCCCCTTCTTGGTTCTCTAACTAATAATAGTGGCAGTTTCACAGAGTAGCTGCTGTGCCGTAAGCCATTCGCAGGCAGGCTGCCTGGTGCTTGGAGGAAGGAGCAGCGACAGTGAGCTCACATGGAACTAACACTATTGTAACGTCGGAGCGGAGGGCAAACGCAGACCCTCCACATCTTCTGGTGGGTTTTCTTGCGCCGTTTGGTGACAATACACATGGCTTAGACAAGGATTTAATTAAGATTTTAATAAGCCAGTCTCTGCATACTAATTAAGAACCTACTTGATTATTTCCACATATTTTGTGAAGTTCAAGAAATTGGTTACATTGCTATTAAATTAGCATATAATGTCTGCTGCAATTATCATCTGATGTAATGGCGCTGTTACTGTGTGTGAATAAAATAGCGATTGATGAATGAAATTTGCTCTCTGAGCCACAGCAATTATTTAAGCAGGGCAGGTATATTTTTTGACCAACCGAGCAGGTCACAGTGAAAGATCAGCCCAGATTGTGAAGTTTGGACTTTGGAATTAGTACTGGCTCCCAACCACCCCAGGACTCAGCTGTCTTTGCTTTTTGTGTCCCTCTTTGGCCCATCAAAGAGATCAGCGTGAGCTGAGATCTGGTTTGGGCCTGTCTCTATTTTTAATATTAACTTTATATTTGTTTAACACACAGGGCCAGATCCCAGCTGACCTGAAAAGATTACAGCTCTTAACATTCCCCTGTGTATTACTCTGATCCCGCTGCTGCTCTGGGCTGGCCGGCCCCTCTGTGCTGTGTTAGAGCAGCCTGAGGTGTTGTCTAACTTACACTGGCTGCGATAGTCATACAGACAAGTATCAGCATAATGCAGGGACATCCCAGCTATACCTCTTTCCTGTGGCCATAACTTCTATCCCCTATATTGGCAGTGGGAAGGGGGATATGAGCTCTGCATGGCCATCCGGAGGATCAGCTTTCCATTGCAGTCTGCTCTGAGACTACTAAATTGGTTTTGGGGCCAGATTGCCCTGCTGAAATAGAGCAAAACAGATTCACATGCATCACAGCCAACTCGGGCAGGGTGGCTGGGGTGAAGGGGGTGAGGGCAGGGATGTTGTTCTGCCCCAGCTAATTCTGGTCTCCAGAAGAGTCTCTTGGGTTCATAGGCAGCTGGTATAAAGTAGCACAGCCTGTGGCTGGGTACTGGTCTGGAACCAGGATGGTCCCAGGATTGGGGGAATACAAAGATAGCTTGAAGCCACTTTTGCACCATCCTTCCTGAGCTGTGTCGATTGCAGCTTAGCCACAGTGCAAGGAATGGGCCACTGAATCTTGCAGTCCAACTATACTGTAGCTATGAAGAAAGGTGTGGGTGGTCCAGGTTTCCGTTATGTAGTAGGAAAAGCCTTATGAACTACACTGATCAGGTGTTCTGGAGATGGCCAGTTGTCCTTTTGCTCACCTTCTGTTGACGATGCCTCATAATTTTTAACAGTACCTGCTTTGGAATAGTGTTGGCATGGGGCTGCCCCTCTGCGTCTCTGTTTCTGGTCCAGTTTTTAAGCAGCAAGAGCAGTCGCTAAATCCAAGAGAGCTAAGACAGTATCACATTGAGAAGAGTTGTCTTATCTTCCATCTACTGAAGATATCTAGTCCAGTGAGCAGTGCGCTCTCTCTGAATTAGGAACATATCATACTGAAGATGTGTGTCTGAGCATGTGACACATGTGAATGTCATGTGTTTTGTGTGTGGAGGGCCAGGGAGGAGAGACTTATGCATATGTCACGTGTGGCAAAAATGCATGTGCTCGCATAGGCGTCTTGTGGTCATGTTCAGCGGGGGTGGGAAAAAGGAAACTTAAAGAGACTGGGCAAGTTTGTTTTTTATGCAGTTCAGCTTCCATCCGATATTCCTCCGTTCTGTGTTCTGCAGTAGAATATGCAGGCTCCCGATGTCCCTGGGTGGGCAGATCTCCCAAGGCCCACAGCTGGCTTGGCAGTGTGTCTTGTGGACTGACTTTGAGAACTGTGGAGATAGAGGCGGTTAGGGACTATTTAGAAAAGCTGGATGTGCACAAGTCCATGGGGCCGGACGAGTTGCATCCGAGAGTGCTGAAGGAATTGGCGGCTGTGATTGCAGAGCCACTGGCCATTATCTTTGAAAACTCGTGGCGAACCGGGGAAGTCCCGGATGACTGGAAAAAGGCTAATGTAGTGCCAATCTTTAAAAAAGGGAAGAAGGAAGATCCTGGGAACTACAGGCCAGTCAGCCTCACCTCAGTCCCTGGAAAAATCATGGAGCAGGTCCTCAAAGAATCAATCCTGAAGCACTTGCATGAGAGGAAAGTGATCAGGAACAGCCAGCATGGATTCACCAAGGGAAGGTCATGCCTGACTAATCTAATCACCTTTTATGATGAGATTACTGGTTCTGTGGATGAAGGGAAAGCAGTGGATGTATTGTTTCTTGACTTTAGCAAAGCTTTTGACATGGTCTCCCATAGTATTCTTGTCAGCAAGTTAAGGAAGTATGGGCTGGATGAATGCACTATAAGGTGGGTAGAAAGCTGGCTAAATTGTCGGGCTCAACGGGTAGTGATCAATGGCTCCATGTCTAGTTGGCAGCCGGTATCAAGTGGAGTGCCCCAAGGGTCGGTCCTGGGGCCGGTTTTATTCAATATCTTCATCAATGATCTGGAGGATGGTGTGGATTGCACTCTCAGCAAATTTGCGGATGATACTAAACTGGGAGGAGTGGTAGATACGCTGGAGGGGAGGGATAGGATACAGAAGGACCTAGACCAATTGGAAGATTGGGCCAAAAGGAATCTGATGAGGTTCAATAAGGATAAGTGCAGGGTCCTGCACTTAGGACGGAAGAACCCAATGCACAGCTACAGACTAGGGACCGAATGGCTAGGCAGCAGTTCTGCGGAAAAGGACCTAGGGGTGACAGTGGACGAGAAGCTGGATATGAGTCAGCAGTGTGCCCTTGTTGCCAAGAAGGCCAATGGCATTTTGGGATGTATAAGTAGGGGCATAGCGAGCAGATCGAGGGACGTGATCGTTCCCCTCTATTCGACATTGGTGAGGCCTCATCTGGAGTACTGTGTCCAGTTTTGGGCCCCACACTTCAAGAAGGATGTGGATAAATTGGAGAGAGTCCAGCGAAGGGCAACAAAAATGATTAGGGGACTGGAACACATGAGTTATGAGGAGAGGCTGAGGGAGCTGGGATTGTTTAGCCTGCAGAAGAGAAGAATGAGGGGGGATTTGATAGCTGCTTTCAACTACCTGAAAGGGGGTTCCAAAGACGATGGCTCTAGACTGTTCTCAATGGTAGCAGATGACAGAACGAGGAGTAATGGTCTCAAGTTGCAGTGGGGGAGGTTTAGATTGGATATTAGGAAAAACTTTTTCACTAAGAGGGTGGTGAAACACTGGAATGCGTTACCTAGGGAGGTGGTAGAATCTCCTTCCTTAGAGTTTTTTAAGGTCAGGCTTGACAAAGCCCTGGCTGGGATGATTTAACTGGGAATTGGTCCTGCTTCGAGCAGGGGGTTGGACTAGATGACCTTCTGGGGTCCCTTCCAACCCTGATATTCTATGATTCTATGATTCTATGAACTCTGATTTGTACCATCCCTCTAGAGGTTTGAGTTCTTGACAACTGACTAGGCTTTGCATGTTTACACTATGCCTATTTTTCTACCCCATGAAATCCCATTGTCTGAGCCAGGTGTCCTTACATGAGTGAGTGCTGGCCTACACAAAGCTTCCCAAACAGCTCTAGTTTGAAAATGCTTATTGAAATGATCAGTGACTGTCAGCGTCATTATTTATTTGTATGACATTAGACCCTCGAGGCCCCACGGTGCAAGCCACTGTTTAAATACATTGTAAGAGACAGTCCTTGCCCCAAAAAGCTACAATCTGTCTAGAAAAAACAGAGATGGGGAACGGAAGCAGAAGCACAGAGAGATGAAGTGACTTGCCTGAAGTCACAAAGCATGAGATTAGACTCCAAATCGCCTGCTCCTAATCCAGTGTTCTATCCACTGGTCATACTGCCCTTGCTCTGCTTTGATTGCTACAACCTATAATCAGTTATGACTATTACTGTTTATACCTCTGTTGAAAAGTGGGTTTCTGGCTTTCGCCCATGCTGCTCTATCCTCCTGGGAAGGAAAATGGAACTGCTATCATTTATAAAGATCTCATTCCCCTGATAAGGCACTGGACACATAGGCATCTAAGTTAGCTAACTATAGCAAAGCAGTTGATCAGCATGTCACCCATTGGTGCTGTAGGTGGAACTGTACTTGATAGGAATTACATTAAATGGATATAGGAGACCTGGGGATAATTGATCAAGCTAGTCTTAAATGTGTTTGTGGAAAGAAAAAGCCACATAACAGGCACCTTCCTCATTAGCCTCTCTGCAGAACTAAGCAGCAGGAAGGGGTGCTGTGGGTCAGATCCTCAGGTGGTGTGAATGGGCAGCGCCCTTTCTTCTTCAATGGAGCTATGCTGATCTACCCAAAATGGCATTCTGTATAATACAGGCAGGATCTGGCACGTGCTGTGGTGTTTGCACACGGAACTGTGCTTCTCTAGTTATATAAACAGACTCTTAGGGTGACTTTTAAAAAATGAAAAGCCCGACGCTTACAGAGAGGGGAGGAAAGACTCAGAATGTTGGGATAAACAGGTTTATTGTCATTAGCCTTTTTTCTGGGGTCTGCTGGCATTACGGACAATAATAAAACCTGGCTCCAATATAGTGCTTTCCATCTTTAGATCTCAATGCATGTTACAAAGGAAACCAGTATTGTTATCCCCATTTTACTGATGGGGAAACCGAGGCACAGGACAGTGAAGTGACTTGCCCAAGGTCACCCAGCAGGCCAGTGGCAGGGATGCAAACTGAATCCAAGTCTCCTGAGTCCCAGCCCAGAGCCTCTGCTAACATAAGTGGCTGCATCTCCATGAAATAAGCAAAGGGCTGCTATGCCATAGAGTTGTGTCAGTGATTAAATTAGCCCATATATTATCCACTCAGTGCAAAGTCGGGGGATTGTTTTCCAGAAAGAAATTTCTTTAGTGCTAGCGTGGCTGCAAAATAGACTTGTCTTTTGAGTCTTTTCTCTCCTTACACAAGTACGAGGCCTTTCACAATCAAAGGGAGCCTTAATGCACCATTTATAGCTCTGCATTTTGCTCTGTTATTTGCATTCAACATTGATTCCCTTTATTTCAAAGCGAATAGTGACAAGATTTGTGAATTATTCCCAGCCGCTATCTTCACGAGTCCAAACAGGAGAGTTCTTTCCCGGTCACCACTGGGGATTGTAACCTCCATGTAATGTGTCTGGTCTCTGACTCTACCTCCGCTGAAGTCCATTACAAACATTTCTTTATACCATAGCATTCATCTTCCTCTGACGGGTATATTTCACAAGTCTTGCAAAGAGCGTTGTTAAAGGAATGATTGTATTGCAATAAACTGATGCAATGATTTAAGGTCTCAGTTCAGGAAAGCACATTTATTCAGGACAGCATTTAAGCATGTGTGTAAAGTTAAGCATGTACTTAAGAGCCATTGAAGTTAAGTTTTCATGTATAAAACAACTAAGTTTCTAGCCCTTATGATTGCAGAGAAAAAACAAGACAGAACCCAAAATGTGTGGTTTTTTTTTAATCCAATGATTTTTAAGCCAAGCTCATGGTTTTTGAATGTTTCACTGAAATCACTGGGATTTAAGCACATGGTTAAAATTAAGCATGTGTTTAAATGCTGTCTTGAGCATGGAATAGACTTAAGCATGTACTTAAATACTTTCCTAAACTGGGGCCTAATTAAGTTAACGATGATTGTTTTGTTTGTAGTGGCAATCCCTTCTTACAGTTATTGACAGCTAGCTCCTGCTACTGCATGGAATCCCTAGGAAAGAAAACAAACATTGCGACACAGGCACAGATAAAAATCAAGCCGTTTATTTTAAAGAGAAGTCGGATTTTCATCCTTTTCAATAAAAGAGGAAACTTGATTAAATTCTCTACACTTGTAAGCGCCATGCTTTCAAATCGGACCTGACACTAAGTAGGTTAGTGGGAGGGGAGCTTTAACAAATTTCCTTTAACAGAACTTGATGTGATCCTCTGACCTGAATTTTCAGTCTTAATCTTCTTTATAGAACATGCCCGATCCTCAAACAAATGTAAAAAGCTTAGCTGTTAATTTAGAACAACAACTCAACAACAAAACAAAGCAATTCTCTAAGAAACATAAATCCACAACCTAAGTATACAGGGAGTCAGCCAGTTACAGTAATATATTGTTTTTCAAAGGAAGAAAAGTTGTTATTGAAAGTGTTAAAGAAGCAAACCTGGGACTAAGCCCAAAGCTACTGAAAGGGGCTTTTCATGATACATCCCCCTGAAAAACTACAACCCTCCCATAAGTCATCAGATATGGTATTGCAAAGGCATTTAGATGTGAGGTCCTGTCAAGCAATGCAAAAGCCCAATGATGTAGGGCCCAAAGGAGTTTATCTTGCTCTGGGAAAAAAAGAGCTTGGAACTGACACTTTATATTTCAAAGCCAATAAAAACATCTTAAAATAACGCCCCCTCCCTCCAAGAGCAGCTGACAGTGAGAGAGAGAGAGAGAGAGAGAGAGAGAGAGCAGGGGTGGGAGAGCAGCGATCACAAATGATTCAGTTTCTGGGTCTGAGAACTTTGTTGTGGGCAGTGCAATGTGAGTGATTTATAATTAACTCTAACATGAGGAATAAAATGCAATGCTTTCATAACTTTGTTACAAAAATAACCACATTCACAGTGTTTGCAAAATTGGAAACAAATGTCCCAAGGAAAACAAGAGCTCTTTGCAGCCTACCCATGCTTTAGAGAAAAGAATATACTGGAATTCAATCATTACCACAAATGATGAGCCAATATCATTTGTCATGGGAAAATCATCTGGGTAAAACAGGAATGCTCCATTACTCCTCCATGACTCTAACAAATAATTGTACTTAAATATCTTAAATTAAAAGCAGTTCAGTCTGTTTTTTTGTCTTTGGCAGCTAAGTTTTGTCTTCTTCTGTTTCTGGTCCTCAAGGACCTGAAAGCGAAAAGCAGTACATTTAAATACGTACTTTTGGCATAATCCAGCCAGTGTTTGAGAAAAGACTCTCGTGTCCTGGGTGGTCATCTGAGTGTTCTTGGACAATGGGCATGTAAAAACATCTGATGGTGCTAGTGACAGCAAAACTGAGCCCAATGAATTTTTGTTTAAGTGAGATATGATTTGCCAATTTGGTGGGTACTAATTGTAAGCACATGATTAGACCCTCTAAAATCAACCGGACTACTCAAAGTATATGCTTAAGCTAAGTATATGCTTAAGCACCTTGCAGAGTCAGGGCCTGAATTAGATAGATTAAAAGTTGAGAGGTTAGTTGGCCCATAACGCTGTGCTGTATAATGCCTTGGAAAATAACAGTGAGGATTCTATATTGGCTCATGAGAAAGTAAAAGTGAAAAGTTTCTCTAGGAAAGTATTGAACAAATCAGAACAGTGCTGCCACCCTGCATGATCTTATTATGAGTCTCATGGTATTGGACATTTTTCTTAAAGCCCCAGCTCTTGGAGTCATGGGATTATATGAAAATTTCAGTTTTTACTAAAAAAAAAAATAAGCTTCTAGGTCTAAGGATTGCACATGAAAAGGAATCCCCATTTTTTTTTAAAGTCTCATCATTTTTAAACCAATCTTATGATGTTTTGGGGGCCTGATCCCTGAATTTTTTTGAATGCTGGAAGTTGGCAATGCTGTAGAAATGAAATGGAAGGGCATGACTCAGGAGAACAGCATATTGCAGCTTAAAATTCTTGTCTATTATTCATGGTTCCTTATCTCCTGGCTCCTGACTTGGTTAGCTATGTAAAAGCTATGATAAAGCCTTCCAGGGACAGACTGAGTTCTCCACAGTGGTATCCTCTCCAGGCTTCACCATAATTATTAATATGTCCTGTTACAAGGCAACCATAAATGTGCTAAGTGTTGTACAGAATGTAACTGTGCAAAGCAATTATTGGTGTCCCGACCCACATGTGTTTACAATATAAAAGGCACAAGTTGATACAAACCATAGCTACTTCACAGTAGAGCAAACACAATGCTACACAGAAAAGGGAAGACTGAAAGCAGATACTCAAGATAACGAATGCATCCTTGTGATCTATATTTATATATACAGGCCATTGGATGATGTAAGAATGCAGATCATAAAAATGCTTTTCAGATATAATATCAGGGATTGATCGATTGATCTATCTATCTAATTAATTTAATCTTTAAATGAAAGGTGCTAGGTAATGTTGTCAGTCATTATTTTGGTTCATTTTGTACATCTTCCTTCCTTCCTTTCCTTTCCTTCCTTCCCAGTTGCACAATAAGAACTCCAGTCAAATGCACCCCTTAGAAACAATAAGATAAACCACCTCTGTCATTTACTTCCATTGTAGGAAGTCTTAACAGTGCTGTCTATTCATTAACACCTCCGGCTTTGTGATCATTCATCCGCAGAACCACTGCAAGATTTGGTGATTTGAAGCCTGTGAAACCTAATTTTGATTCATGAGCTGGAATTTCCATAGCACAACCCTTGAAGAGCTTGAAATCTGGCTTCTGTTTTACCCAGCCTCATGGACATGCAATCAACCTGTCTGGAAGATTTTGATGACGTCATACAGAGCAAGCACAGAGATCTCTCCTTGATGGACAAACTCTTCAAAGTGGATTGACAACAAGTGAGCTTTACAAGATGGTCCTAAGCACACAGATACTGTTTAAAGGTCTCTGCTACATTTCTGCAAAATTCACTATTTTTGTTACATAGATTTTCACTTTACAGTTTTTTCTCTTTAATTCAATATGGTTTTGCAACTCTCAAATTTTGCTTTATTTGGAATATTAACAAAATGGCTGTTTCCCCCCCCAGATAAAAAACATACAAAGCTGCACTATTCCACCTATTTTTGATACAAAAGACATCTTTGCATGGAAAATGGACTCAATTTTGATTGAAAAATGAATTACTTTTGTCAAAAGTCCATGAAAATTGCCCTATTTCTCAATTCATAACAGGTGAAAAATCTTGTTTTTCCATAATTTTGTACTTCATTACAAATATTTACACACACCTCATCGTTCTTTGGTTAAGAACATAAGAATGGCCATGCTAGGTCAGACCAGTGGTTCATCTAGCCCAGTATCCTGTCTTCCAACAGTGACTGATGCTAAATGCTTCAGAGGAAATGAACCGAACAGGGCCATTATTGAATGATCTGGTCCCCAGTCATTCAGTCCCAGCTTGTGGCAGTCAGAGGTTTAGAATAATAAAATCATAGAAGATTAGGGTTGGAAGAGACCTCAGGAGGTCATCTAGTCCAACCCCCTGCTCAAAGCAGGACCGACCCCTACTAAATCATCCCAACCAGGGCTTTGTCAAGCCAGCCTTAAAAACCTCTAAGGTTGGAGATTCCACCACCTCCCTAGGTAACCCATTCCAGTGCTCCACCATCCTCCGAGTGAAATAGTTTTTCCTAATACCCAACCTAGACATCCCCCACTGGAACTTGAGACCATTGCTTCTTGTTCTGTCATCTGCCACCACTGAGAACAGCCTCAGCCTCTCCTCATAAGCCATGTGGCCCAGCCCCCTAATCATTTTCATTGCCCTCCGCTGGTCTCTCTCCAATTTGTCCACATCCTTTCTGTAGTGGGGGGCCCAAAACTGGACGCAGTACTCCAGATGTGGCCTCACCAGTGCCAAATAGAGGGGAATAATCACTTCCCTCGATCTGCTGGCAGTGCTCCTACTAATGCAGCCCAATATGCCGTTAGCCTTCTTGGCAACGAGGGCACACTGTTGACTCATATCCAGCTTCTCATCCAGTGTAATCCCCAGGCCCTTTTCTGCAGAACTGCCGCTTAGCCAGTTGGTCCCCAGCCTGTCCTAAAGCTGCACTTGTCCTTGTTGAACCTCATCAGATTTCTTATGGCCTAATTCTCCAATTTGTCTAGTTCACTCTGGACCCTATCCCTACCATGCAACGTATCTACCTCTTGCCCCAGCTTAGTGTCATCCACAAACTTGCTGAGGGTGCGATCCATCCCATCGTCCAGATCATTAATGAGGTTGGCTGTGTGTTGTGTGAAGTACTACTTCCTTATGTTTGTTTTAAACCTGCTGCCTATTAACTTCATTGGGTGACCCCTGGTTCTTGTATTATGTGAAGGGGTAAATAACTCTCCCCTAGTCACTTCCTGTACACCATTCATGGTTTTACAGACCTGTATCATATCCCCCATTAGTCATCTCTTTTCCAAGCTGAAAAGTCCCAGTCTTTTTAATCTCGTCTCATCTGGAAGCTGTTCCAGACCCTTAATAATTTTTGTTGCCCTTCTCTATACTTTTTCCAATTCTAATAAATATATTTTTTGAGATGGGGCAACCAGAACTTCAGGCAATATTCAAACTGTGGGTGTACCATGGATTTCTATGTTGACATTGTGATATTTACTGTCTTACTATCTATCCCTTTCCTAATGGTTCCTAACATTCTGTTAGCTTTTTTGACTGCCGCTGTACATTGAGTGGATGTTTTCAGAGAACTCTCCACTATGACTCTAAGGTCTCTTTCTTGAGTGGTAACAACTAATTTAGACCCCATCATTTGGGAATATGTTTTCCAATGTGCATTACTTTGCATTTATCAACATTGAATTTCATCTGCTAGTTTGTTCATCTGCTAGTTTTGTGAGATCACGTTGTAACTCTTCACAGTCACCCGTGGCCTTAACTATCTTTAGTAATGTTGTAACATCTACAAATTTTGCCACCTCACTGTTCACCCCTTTTTTCCAGGTCATTTATGAATATGTTGAACAGCACCGGTCCCAGTATCCTTGGAGGACCCTGCTGTTTACCTCTGTCCATTGTGAAAACTGACCATTAATTCCTCTCCTTTGTTTTCTGTCTTTTAATGAATTGCTGATCCATGAGGGGACTTTCCCTCTTGTGCCATGATGGCTTATTTCCTTAAGAGCCTTTTGGTGAGGGACGATGTCAAAGGCTCTCTGAAAGTCCAAGGACATTATATCCACTGGTTCATCCTTGACCATATGCTTGTTTACACCCTCAAAGAATTCTAATAGATTGGTGAAGCATGATTTCTCTTTACACAAGCCATATTGACTCTTTCCCAACATATCATGTTTATCTAGGTGTCTGATAATTGTATTCTTTACTGTAGTTTCAATCAATTTGCCTGGTACTGATATTAGGCTTATAGGCCTGTAATTGCCAGGATCGCCTCTGAAGACTTTTTTAAAAATTGGCATTTACATTCGCTATCCACCAGCCATCTGGTAGAGAGGCTGATTTAAGTGATAGGTTACATACTTCAGTTAGTAGCTCTGCAATTTCATATGTGAGTTCTTTCAGAACTCTTGGGTGAATACCATTGGTCCTGGTGACCTATTACTGTTTAATTTATCAGTTAATTCAAAAACCTCCTCTATTGACCCCTAAGTCTGGGACAGTTCCTCAGATTTGTCACCTAAAAAGAATAGATCAGGTGTGGGATTCTCCCTCACATCCTGTACAGTGAAGACTAATGCAAAGAATTCATTTAGATTCTCTGCAATGGCCTTGTCTTCCTTGAGTGCTCCTTTAGCACCTCGATCATCCAGTGGCCCCACTGATTATTTGGCAGGCTTCCTGCATCTGATGTACTTAAATTTTTTTTTGCTTTTAGTTTTTGTGTCTTTTGCTAGTTGATCTTCAAGTTCTCTCTTGTCCTGCCTAATTATATTTTGACTTGACTTGCCAGTGTTTATATTCCTTTCTATTTTCTTCAGTAGGATTTGCCTTCAATTTTTAAAAGATGCCTTTTTGCCTCTAACCACCTCATTTATTCTGTTAGTTAGCCATGATGGTATTTTGTTTGTCTTTTTACCATTTTTTTAAAATTTGGGGTATACATTTAGTTTGAGCTTCTATTATGGTGTTTTTATAAAGTTTCCATGCAGTTTCCATGCATTTCACTCTTGCGACTTTTCCTTTTGAAGTTCTGTTTAATAGCTGTCTCATTTTTTGCATTGTTCTTCTTTTAAAGTTAAATATTACTGGAGTGGGTTCCTTTGGTATTTCATTCCTACTAGGATGTTAAATTTAATTACATTAAGGTCACCGTTACTATATTCATCTGTTGGGCCAGATCCTGTAGTCCATTTAGGACTAAATCAAGAATTGTCTCTGCTCTTGTGGGTTCCAGGACTTGCTGCTCCAAGAAGCAGTAATTAATGGTGTCTAGAATTTTATCTATGCATCCCATCCTGAGGTGACATGTACCCAATCAATATGAGGTTAGTTGAAATATCCCATTATTACTGGGTTTTCTCTTTTTGTGGCCTCTCCGATCTTCCTGAGCATTTCAGTTACCATCACCATCCTAATGAGGTGGTTGGTATTGTATTCCTACTGCTATTCTCTTATTAGTCAAGCATGGAATTTCTAGCCATAGAGAATTCGTGGTACAGTTTGATTCATTTAAGATTTTTACTCCATTTGACTCTATGCTTTCTTTCACAGATAGTGCCACTTCCCCATCAGCATGACCTACTCTGTCATTCCTAAATATTTTGTACCCTAGTATTACCATGTCCAATGATTATCAGCTTTCCACCAAGTTTCTGTGATACCTATTATATCAATAGTCTTGTTTAATACAAGGCACTTCTAGCATTTGTATACAGACACCTATAAAATTTGTCAGTTTTAATTCAGTTCCAGTTGTGATTAAACAAAAGGAGGACTTGTGGCACCTTAGAGACTAACCAATTTATTTGAGCATGAGCTCAAAGTTGTGATTAACTTTCTTTAAGTGATACCAAAACAGTTTTTAATTTGAAGAACCCATTCAAGTAATAAAGGTCCCTTCTTTGCCTTAAAATCTATGAGTCTGTGACTAAGCATTTTTATGGGTACAATGTTGCTGATTGCCAGCGGTTTGAAGTAGTTTTACATATGGCAAGCATACAGTATAGAACTCTAATAAAAGCCAACACAAGCATTAAAATTACTAAGATTATTTCTTAGCCTTCTTAGAAGGTGTGAGCTGGAGAATATACAGTTCTTTGTTTTTATATGATGTAACTTACTGCATATGATCTTTGCATATTATACTATAGTCCTGTTAGTAAAGAATTGATGATTATGTAGGCAATATGCCTTAGTTAAAACAACATAGGGCCAAATCCATCACTAGTGTAACACCACTGATTTCATTGGTGTTTGTTGGTTCATCTCTGTAGGGCGTGTTACTTGTTTGCTATTGTGTGTGCCTCTCACTGCCAGAGGAGTTTAGCTTGCTCTAAACAGTGCATCACACATGTGAGAAATAGTGTTGGTTTGTGCCAGAGAATGAGACATTTGTTCAACGTCTCTGACTTTTTAAGATAATTTCTTTGTTTCAATAATAGTTGAGTATTGTTGAGGAAATCCAAGTGGGTGCTTCATTACTCATCCAAACACAAAACAAATTTTCCTCCACAAATCAGTAAAGACCCTCTGAGTCACAGATGGGAAACCACCCACGGATGGTGGATTCATTTACATGAAGCTAAATGTCAGTTCTTGGAAATAAGTCCACTAATGCTGGTAGAAAATTGCCCAGTGGTACAGTTTTCCACTGGAAAATTCTAATTCAACAAACTTGAAACATTTTGCATATAAAACTGGAAATGATACGTTTGAAACAAATAATTTCTCTAAGGTCAAAGCAATTTTTTTTAATATATTGTTACATGCACAATTTTGGGATTTTGATTTTTGTCTTGATTCTGGATGAAACCCAGTTTTGTCCTTTGGGACAGAAATGCCAAAGTTTGACCAGCTCTAATGTCCACCAGAAGTTGAAGGTCATGACTAAAATATTGACCCAATTGAAGTAAATGGAAGGTTTTCCATTGATTTCAGAGGGGCCAGGATGTCACTAAATGCATCTTCTCATATGATTCAGGCCAAATCGGTCATTAAAATAACATCTATTTTGCAGTTATTGGACCAGATGCAACACATGGAAGAAATTCCATTTAAACCAATTCTAACATATTTTCTGGGGATATTGAAGCACTTTGGTAAATTAAGAATCATACCATATCTGAGGCTTTATATCATCAATTTCATAGATGGGTAAACTGAGGCATACAGGAGTCAGATCACACATGAGTTCAATGGCTGGGCCAGCAACAGGCATCTAGACTCCCAGTCTCCTAGGAGGAAAAAAAGAGATGATATTTTCCAATTAAACAATGAATGATTTAATCTATTTGTCTAATCAATCAGGCTCCAATTCACCCATCTCCAGAGGATCTGAACACCAGATAATAACACCTGTAATTTTCCTGATCTTTTTGAGGTTTTAAGTGAACTTAACTCTTGGGGGGAAAACTGACAGCCTTGGAGTCTGAAGTCTTTTATTTAGCCACATAACAAGCGCACGGACATTAGACAGCTGGGAGCGTTCCTCCACACTGCTCCAACAGTTTATGTCAGTGCTCTTTCGGATTCTCCTCTGGATGCTCTGCTGGATGTCTAGGATTGAGAGAATAGTCCTGTCCCTCTGACGTCAATGTCACCAGCCTGTCTGCTGAGACCCAACCAGGATGCTAATGTTGGTGTTGGTTTTTGCAGCAGGGATATATGACCACTAGGAACTGCTGGGTTTTAACTAAACTTGAAACCCTGAACAATCAGTTCTTGGCAAATTCATTCCTATTTGGCCGTCCACTGCTAAAATCAAGACTGGTGTAAGTGATTTCCCTGGAGTTTTGCCAGCTTAGCCCATGGCAGAATTAGTGCATATTGTATTCCCTTATGGAAAATGATTTCTTCTGATTTGGACCCCAAAGATGCGTGTTCTGAAGCCATCAAAGGAGGAGCTTGGCAGCGAAAGACCATCACAAATATGCCAAATAAAAATAACTTTTATTTTCTGTGCCAAAAAACTGCAGTGCCATTTCCAGAATCCACAATATTATAATAACAAACCCTAAAACATATGATGCTAATACCGTGCATCTTTTGATGATAAACATAAGTAATGATCCTTGTCAAAGAGACATAGGGATGAATAACACACAGCAATTGCCTTTCAAAGAAAAAGAAAGAACAAAGGGGGAAAAGAAAGTGAATTTTTCCTAAATTACTGTATACCAGTGGCCATAATACACTAAAATTCTGGGACAGTGTGAGCTTAGGGTAACAGAGGAATAAATGGGAAAAAATGTTTGTGCAGACGATGTGACATTGTCTCATAATTTGCAAAACTCTAATGATTTCCAAAGCTGGTATACAAGATTTACCCTCCTTTTTTGGCATTCAGATCGACACAGGGGCTTTTTCTTGCCAACTAGAACATTCTTGAGGTGTTTTTTTTCCTCACATGAAGTTCATTGTGATCCCATGCTTGCTATTATCCATAAATTAATTTCTGGCGCTATAATAAATTCTAGGAAAACCAATAAAACCACAAACTTAGAGCTAATTCTTCGTCATTTTTCTTTTCTTTTCTTTTTTCCCTTAAAACGTTCTGTGGGAAAGACGGGGTGGGGGGTGGGGGATTAAATGTTTGCCGAGGTGCTAGCTTGGATCCACAGCATGAATTTATGTTTCCAATTGGTCTTCCTTACTTGTCAAAGCACTGTAATTGCAGTCAACATTCTTTATTGGTTCTGTTGGGTAGGGCCAACTTTGGAATGTATCATAGTTTGAGTCTCTGTGTTTCACAGGAACACATTTGTGACGTCTATTAAAGTTGGACCAGACCCTGAAATCCTCACTCAGTTCCTACTTGATCTTTACTATGGTCTTCAATGGGAGTTTTGTATGGGTAAGGACTGACAGTGAAATTTACCCAATGGCTTGTTGTCCGGGTATTCAAGTCACACATTGCGGGCCCTGCATGCCCAACTAGCTGCGCATAGTCCAACTGGTGGCCCGTGAACCAGATCCAGCCCGTGGGATGATTCCATCTGGACCATGGAAGATGCCATTTTGTACTACAAAATGGTGTCCTTCGCACAGCATGACTGTACATGCAAGGTCACGCCGCATGGACGATGCCATTTCAAACTGCCTAAGGCACGCAAATGACTTGTTACATGCCTTACTAAAACTGTCATGGTATGCCATTGAATTTACCCCTCTGCATAGGCCTTGTGGGACTTATGTGGTACATTGGTCTTGTGTTGGTCCCCTGAACATGGGAAAATGACGTGGTTCAGCCTGCTGATCATCTTCTAATTTCAGAAGCAGGAGTCCTCAGTCAAAGAGTGATGTGTGCAAACACATAATGTGTCACACACATGCATGTACTTTGAGAATGGCTTTGGCCAGAGGGAAGCGGCTCCTTTTATAGTAGCCTCACACAGTAGGCGGTTATGGATCAGCCAATGGAAGATAACATCATTAACAAGCAGGGTATGGCCTGTCGCTTACAGCTCATTCCCCAAGTCAAAGGAAAATGTGTCTAGTCCATTAGGTAACTGAGATTTGAAAATAGCTCCATTTTTCTTGGTATGATAATACAGATTTAGAGCCTCATTTCCATTAAAATGACTGGGTTGAAATGTCCACACTGGAGCCTTATTATGATTGATCTATATACAGGCAGGTATGTATATACAGTATCTTTAACTCATCTATCTGTCTCTTTTCGGGGAGCTTGATTCAAGTTCTTCTTTGTGGATTTACTTTAGGAGATGGAAGGCTTTCACCATGGAGACTTTCATCTTATATACTGACATATTCTGAGCTGCAAGTAGTTGGCTGACCTTAGTTTGTGCCTAAATGGCCCAAAGTCTCTACAGCAGGGATTAGTGGGATTTTTGGCAAGGTCTGGAAGTCTGGAATGTGAATTCGTTCTCAGACAGGATTTTTTTCTTACAACAGTGAAGTGAATGGGAGGTTTAGCATGAACTTCAATAGGAGCAGGATCAAGCCCTTATCTCTGAAAAAGAAGGACTTCTTCTGGTCATGTTTGTTGCTGAGGTCAGGCTTGACAAAAAGAAGAGATAATGAAGCCACTTGCGGAGCTGGCTAATGGAGAACCAAAGTCTTTCCTAACTAGAAATAGGCATGTCCAATTAATATTGTGCTTTCCTATAAGAGATGACTTCTCTGAGTTTGTACATAGTGCAATTAAGGAAGCTCACATATCTTTAAAGAGGGAAGGATTAGCAGAAAGTTGAAAAGTCTGGTTTTTTTTGCTGATGACCTTTCTGTATTAGTCGTGTAGAGACAGACAGGCCTTGAGTACTATTGAAACACCAACATGCCATGTTGTGATGCGAATCCAGAGGTAAAACCTTTTGTAACTGGGGTTTTTCTTGGAGCTGCCCCACTTTGCAATCACAGGAGATGGATATTACGGGTCATGAGCACATGGTCCTAATGAATTATCCCCATGCAAATAATTGACATAAAACTTTGGGTTCCTTTGAGATGATAATATAATAAATAATAATAATTAATAATTAAGACTAGTCAGTTTTGGGAGGAAAAAGATGTGTGCACCTTGTTGGATTCCTTCCTTTCCTTTCTTTGGCCTCCTCCTGCTAGGGTAACCAGCTAGCAAGTGTGAAAAATCGGGATGGGGATGGGAGGTAGGGAATAGGCGCCTATATAAGACAAAACCCCAAATATCGGGACAGTCCATATAAACTCGGGACACCTGGTCACCCTACCTACTGCCCTTCTCCCAGAATATCTCTGTCTGAGCGATTCAAAGCTAGATGGCATCCACTTCAGGACTGTGAGTGGTCGACAATCAGCTGCGAAGAAGCAGGGAATGATGAATTTTTCCAGAACACTGCACCTGCTCTTTTATAAAACATATTAGCATTGTTATAAATCAATGAACATGGTTTATAATAGCAATGATGCCCTTGAAATCTGTTAATACTGCAGTCAGCAACTGGTTTGTTAGAGCATTTACTGTCCTTGGTTTCACCTTGGGCTATTAACTAACAAATCAGTTATTAGCCAGTGGTGGTAATGACCAATTTTCTAGGGATGATTGCTTAAATATTGCCCACCTTGAAAAGAGAATTATTGCTCAACTGAAAACCGAACCCTTATTTTCAAGTCGACAGAGCTAATGATCTTATTTTTTTTTATATCTTCCCTCACCTACTCTAGGGGGCTCTGAGATCATATTACTAGAGAACTGTTTCCCTATCTGCCTTCTGTGACTTGAATCCAGGAAAAGTTCCATATTTAACATTTATTCTCTAAGCATCAGTGGATGAAGACAGATGGTAATGAAACCAGTGTTGCTGAAAGTGACCACAATGATAATAGATTCTTTATGATGTCCAGGAATTCTGGACTCTCAGTCTCAGCTTAAATGTACCACGGCGCCAAGTCTGTCGCCTTAAGCTTAGTATTCCTGCCATCTTCATGACCTGTCTTTAGCCCTGACGAGTACAGGCTGCACTAAAGATATCAATCTGTCTTTTCCCCCCCACATAAATGGTTTAAACACCCAAAGCCGGATGCCAGTAGGGGAATTTTCAGAGAGGGGAAAAAATATCCAGGAAAGAAAGAAAATAGTCACTTCAGAGTCCATTGGCTGTACGTGTTTGTTAAATATGTCATTATCTGCCTGCAGTTGATGCTTTCTGCCTGCTGTGATCTTTTCCCCAGAGCAATATACAGCTCCTAGCCAGAAGCTGAGCATTCTTGGCAGTTTTGCTATTCTATTCTGCTCTCTTCTTTCTTATGAAGGAAGCTGGCTTAGTGGTTAAAGCACTGGCCTTCAGGCAATCTGGGTTCAGGTCCTGGCTCCACTATGGGATCTTTGGGCAAGTTATTTAGTTTCCTGTGCTCCCATTCTCCATCTGTAAAACTTGGATATTGAGCATTCCTTTGTCTGTCTTGTCTGTTTTGATGGTAAGCTCCTGGGGACTAACTTACCATTTGTATGTATAGTGTCTAGCACAGTGGGTACATGCTCTCAACTGGGGCCTCTTGGCACTATCATAATGCCAATAATAAATACCACTGATGGTGGATATCAATGTACGCAACTAAAAAGGGGGAAAGGTGAGGTGGAGCTGGTCAGGAACTCCACTTCTCCTCTAGGCTTAGTGAGTTGGTACAATCAGAGGTGGGCGTGGATTGGCACCAAGAATCCAAGCACATCTTAACTTGTGAGTGTCCATTTGGGGGTGGGGGGATGGAGGGTTTTGGAATCTGGACTCAGATACAGAGTTTGGGCCCACTGTTGGTTTAAATGATTCCATGCAGGGATCATCCCTGAGTGCCCTGGCATGTCTGTGAGGCCACAGGCTGCCTGAAGTTCATATGTGGACAATTAGTGGCTTAGCAGAATGTTTTTGTCTACCTTTCTGTTGATGAGTCACTGTGTTTGCACCATCCTCAATTTTGCGTTTGTTTAATGAAGGGCAGGGCTCATCAGCTGCCTTGCAGCCTGTATGATTTATGTTGGTGTTTTTAAAAGCAGTCTATGAACTCAAATATACTGATCCCATTGAAGTTAATGGTAAAAACTCTTACAAAGTCCAGTGTGACTAAGATATGGCCTACATTTATACTGGGTTAATTTTAGAACAGAGATGACTAGATATCTAAAGGAGAGTAGAGTTTTGTATTTAAAGCAGGTAAGTCCTCTTTGGTATGTATGAAGGATACAGCAGATCCTCCCCCCAAATTACAGCATTTACACCCGTGCAGTGTGGGTGTAGAATGCCACCAGACCAGAATGCACTTTGCACTGGCGTAAAGCACCATCCGTCACGCAGGGGCAGTGGAGAATCAAAGTCTCCTGGTGTAGAGACGAAATTTTCTGAGGCTAATTTAAAATGGGTAAATAAACAGTCGCTTTTTGTTCTGTTGAAACACGAGCGACAAGCAGTGCTCTCCGCCTGGCTGAGCCTGGGTCTGAACAGTCGGCCGGGGGCTTTGGGGAGCATCTTTCCTGTCTCCGTGCGCTCGCCATACCTCCAGCGCAGGGTCAGTGGCACTGGGCCTTGCGGAGATTCCCAGTCCGATAGGAGTAAATAATGAATGTTGCACCAGCTGCCTGGGTAGCCTGTAACCTTCTGTCTCTAAACACAGGATAGAAGAAGGGAGAAATAAAAAAAGTGCTGCTCTGGTCTGTGCTCTTAATCGTTCTGGGCACAGCTTTACAAAACAAGATCTGAATACCCTGCAGGGAAAGCGTGTTCTAAAGGGACACTCAAGTTTTGTTAGCCAAAAATGCACCAGTCTGTATATAAAATCCATACAATTCTCTCTCCATATTGAAAACAAATGGGTCAGTGTTTTTTGAGTTCAGATGCCAAAAGCCTGGCATCCATTAATAACATTCTAATAATAAAAAGATCCTATAATAACAAACCAGCATGCATAGCCCAGTGATCATGGACTGCCCTATGTACAGTCCAACACCCACCAACATCAAACTGGTATGCACACCCCGCTCCCCTAAGTGACCCTATACTAACAAACCAGGGTGCATAGCCCAGAAGTCATCTGCAATAACAATCAATATGCACAGACCTGCAGTAACAAACTGTCAGTACAAGGAAGAAAACAAACTCAGTGAGGAAACAGTTTATAATTTTAAGCTGCCAAGAGGCAAAGTATTTTTTAAAATTTCTGAAAGTCAGGTCCCTTAAAGGTGACTTAATTTGGGATCCCAAACTTGATGCACTCAGAATTACCAGACGCTTTAAAAAAATATTGTATATGACAATGACTCAGTGAAACAAACCTTGGACAGGGAGCTAGATGCAGTTCAGAGCCCAGCAATATATATGCCTTCCTGCCAGGGACAACGCGTAAGGCCTCAGAAGCAGCAGCAGAGCGTGGGCTTATTGTCCTTAGGTAGCTGCTAGGAAACTAACTCCTGGCCATTCAGTCTAAGATTTTTCTATATAGCATTACACGATGCACAACGAAGCAGCAAAAAAAACCCCCAAACAAACAAACCCCAAAACCAGCCCAAAAGCTGAAAAATATTTGGACACAAGAAATCCAGCTTCATGCTGCAGTTTTGTCCTTCCTACTTTCAGTGACTTCCCGGGAGTTTAAATGACACTACATGCTGTGCCACGCAACCAGAAAAAGAAAGTAGCTCATGGGAAGTGGCTGTATGGATCTAGCCAGCATGCAAAGGATTAACTCTATCTTTCTGGCTAGATGAAGAGCCACAGCTGACTGCCTAGAGGGCAGTGTAGCTAAGTGGGGCCAGCTGTGGGGAATTAACTCATCTGCCCCAGCTCACTATAAGAGGGAGCCGTGAGGCACTATCCCTTGGAAGCTGTTTGAGAGAGTGGGTGGTTTTTCCTGAGTCTGTGGAATAAGTGCATCATGTGGAATAAGTGCTCCACTCAAGGAGGGTAATAGGAGCCTCTGGTGAAAATTCGTCAAGCTGTAGGGAGGATGAGGGTGACTTTCTCTGCCTCTGATTTTGCTTATCCCCTCCTAGGGTGTTGCTAGACCATCTGTTCCAGAGAGAATTTTTAACAGGGAGGGTAATTAACAATTAGAACAACTGATTAAGGGTTGTGGTGGATTGTCCATCACTGGGATTTTTTTAAATCAAGATTAGCTGTCTTTCTAAAAGATCTGCTGTAGCTGAAACAGGAATTAATTCAGAGAAATCTTGTGGTCTGTGTTATACAGGAGGTCAGGCTAGATGATCATAATGCTCCCTTCCAGCCTTAAAAATCTATGAATCCCTGGAATCATGAAAGATTCTGAAGAGCCATTTTTTTGCTTTTCCAAAGGGTTGGCTTGTACTAAGTATCAGGTATTTTCCAAACCCTTCCCCAGGCCCCCCTACAAGGAGCATAGACAACATTTCAAAAGCTACAAACTGGACACTGTGCTATATATGATCCATCTACGCTGTTATGAGTGCAGTATAACTTTCTAGAAAAGTGAATTTTGAAGAAGTCTATTTGCTAAGCTGGCTTCCTCCTTGATTATGATTGTAACAGTTTTTTTCTCTTTTGTTTAAAGAGAACCTTGGAGTAGACTATCCAGTCCTGATCTCTAAGTGCAGCACGCTCATCTCTCTGGTTTTCTCACAGTTTAAAGGAAAAAACTGAGGGATCCTGTTCTTCAAATCTTAGTAGCATGTTAGTGATGTTTTCTTAGACCTTGGCTGGCAGAAGCCACGTTGTATCTGTCTTTGGTGCTTAAAGGAATGGGATAGTCTTTATGTGGACTTGTCTTGCCACAAAGGCATTGACGTTCCATATGAAGGTGCCTTATCCTTTCCTGTTCCAATCAACCTAAATATACTTTATTGTCCAAAATAGCTTGGAACCACAGCTTGCTCTGCAAAGAAATTAGAGTGAAAGAAGCAAAACAGCTGATCCTCAAAACAGGTCTGTTCCGAATGCAATAGCATTACATGCCTGTATGTAGCTTGGAGTGATTCCTTATACAGCCATGCACAAGTTTTGGCCTGGTTACTTTCTTCGCTTAGCCTTGATTATATCCCACAAAAGGCCTGAGTTCCAGAGGGGCATTAACCACAAGCAGAATTGACTTGATAAGTGTACAAAGGTATGACAGCTCCTTGGGCAGAAGACTATTTACATGGGACCCCCATACATCAGCACTAAACCACCCTCCTTCCAGCACTTACAAAGAATTGATGTTGAGCTGCTGGATGGAGCACACACAGGATCAGAGAAGTTAGAAATAGAACAACCTGTTAGATCTAACTCTCTTTCTTCCAGGGGTCAATGCAGGATTGCTCCCTCTAGTACACATTGCAGTGCTTTGTCCAGCCTAGGTTTAAAAGTCCCGGGAAATGGTCCTTCCACTACTTCCAGTGGGAGACAGTTCAGGTCCAAGTCACTTTGAGGAATGGTTCTCATACTTAGACAAATGTTTAAGAGAGTTAAAAAAGAAAATTGTATCAAATGTAGCTAAGCGCTGCTATGGTCTGCTGAGGAAGAAAACAAGCCTGCCTGTGTGAATGTGAGTTTGAGGGACTGGGCCAGTTCATTGTGCAGTGCATGTTGGTCTAGAAACTAGTCCTGTCATAGCCATTTGTACAACATTTCGCTTGGAGTGTGTGTTATGCCACAATAGTGATGCAGGGCATCTGACCGGAAAGACCAGACCCAGAATGACATAGACATCTGGAAATCGCATTAGAAATGCAAGTTCCCAGATGGCACTGGAAGGTGGGAAAATGGACTGTGGAAACCAGACACTTTAGCCTTGCTTTGCCTGCTTGAAGGAGATGGAGGGGTTGGTATCAATAGATAAACAATAACAAAAAACAGGTTTCAGAGTAACAGCTGTGTTAGTCTTTATTCGCAAAAAGAAAAGGAGTACTTGTGGCACCTTAGAGACTAACCAATTTATTTGAGCATGAGCTTTCGTGAGCTACAGCTCACTTCATCGGATGCATGCCGTGGAAACTGCAGCAGACTTTATTTATACACAGAGAATATGAAAAAATACCTCCTCCCACCCCACTGTCCTGCTGGTAATAGCTTATCTAAAGTGATCATCAGGTGGGCCATTTCCAGCACAAATCCAGGTTTTCTCACCCCCCCCCCCACAAATTCACTCTCCTGCTGGTGATAGCCCATCCAAAGTGACAACTCTTTACACAATGTGCATGATAATAAAGTTGGGCCATTTCCTGCACAAATCCAGGTTCTCTCACCCCCTCACCCCCCTCCCAAAAACCACACACACAAACTCACTATCCTGCTGGTAATAGCTCATCCAAAGTGACCATTCTCCCTACAATGTGCATAATTAAGGTGGGCCATTTCCAGCACAAATCCAGGTTTTCTCACATCCCCCCCACCCCCATACACACACAAACTCACTCTCCTGCTGGTAATAGATCATCCAAACTGACCACTCTCGAAGTTTAAATCCAAGTTAAACCAGAACATCTGGGGGGGGGGGGTAGGAAAAAACAAGAGGAAATAGGCTACCTTGCATAATGACTTAGCCACTCCCAGTCTCTATTTAAGCCTAAATTAATAGTATCCAATTTGCAAATGAATTCCAATTCAGCAGTTTCTCGCTGGAGTCTGGATTTGAAGTTTTTTTGTTTTAAGATAGCGACCTTCATGTCTGTGATTGCGTGACCAGAGAGATTGAAGTGTTCTCCGACTGGTTTATGAATGTTATAATTCTTGACATCTGATTTGTGTCCATTTATTCTTTTACGTAGAGACTGTCCAGTTTGACCAATGTACATGGCAGAGGGGCATTGCTGGCACATGATGGCATATATCACATTGGTGGATGTGCAGGTATACGAGCCTCTGATAGTGTGGCTGATGTTATTAGGCCCTGTGATGGTGTCCCCTGAATAGATATGTGGGCACAATTGGCAACGGGCTTTGTTGCAAGGATAAGTTCCTGGGTTAGTGGTTCTGTTGTGTGGTATGTGGTTGTTGGTGAGTATTTGCCTCAGGTTGCGGGGCTGTCTGTAGGCAAGGACTGGCCTGTCTCCCAAGATTTGTGAGAGTGTTGGGTCATCCTTTAGGATAGGTTGTAGATCCTTAATAATGCGTTGGAGGGGTTTTAGTTGGGGGCTGAAGGTGACGGCTAGTGGCGTTCTGTTATTATCATGCACATTGTGTAAAGAGTTGTCACTTTGGATGGGCTATCACCAGCAGGAGAGTGAATTTGTGTGGGGGGGTGGAGGGTGAGAAAATCTGGATTTGTGCTGGAAATGGCCCACCTGATGATCACTTTAGATAAGCTATTACCAGCAGGACAGTGGGGTGGGAGGAGGTATTTTTTCATATTCTCTGTGTATAAATAAAGTCTGCTGCAGTTTCCACGTCATGCATCCGATGAAGTGAGCTGTAGCTCACGAAAGCTCATGCTCAAATAAATTGGTTAGTCTCTAAGGTGCCACAAGTACTCCTTTTCTTTTCTTTTTTTTAATAACAAAAAAAGATCTGCAGAAGCAGAGATCCATTTGTCTCCCCTTCTTGAGTCATTAGCTTTCTGCAGCTGATCCAGCTGCTTAATTCTACTACTCTTAGCTCTATGCTTTCCTCCTTGTAGCCCCACTGTGCTTGGTTCTCCCTCCCTGATCCAGCCTTCCATGGCCCCGAACTTCTCCTCCTTAAAATTCTACTACATCCAAGAGGCCATTCCACCTTAGACATTGTTAATGAACTGGACTAAAATTCTTTACCTTAACAATGAAAATTGTAGAACCAAACTGTGTGCTAAACCATCACTGCTTTCTCTCTTCATGTCCTGCCATCCTGTGTTTGTATGTTGTCCCTTTGTTGTTCATCTAACTGGTGAGAATTCCACGCAGGCTCCTTGGGAGGGATATTAAACCTCATACTTCAGGTCTGACAACAGTCTCTACCTAGGAGAGTTCAGGAAGAGACCTCATGCAGAGGGCAGGTTATCCCACATTTGCCTGGTGCAGGGTTCTTACACCTTCTTCTGAAGCGCCTGGCACGGCCACTGTTGGAGGCAGAATACTGAAGTAGGTGGGCCAGGGGTCTGATCTGAGATGGCATGACCTGTTCTTGTGAGGTTTCCAGCTCAGAAGTGCAGACCTGACAGGTCTGATGAAAGTATGGAGAAGCAACCAAACCTTTATGTGAACATCCGAACCCTAGTCTAATGTTCATCAGTCACTACATTTCATTATTATTATTTGTCATCATCTAGCAAATGGTCCCAAAGTGGACAGAGTTGCAGCAGTTACTTTATTTCACCTCAAACAGATAAATCAACAAAACCAATGTGTAATTAAACAAGAATGTTCTGTTCTGCAATCTTTAGCAGTCAGTTAATAACTTCACAGTGCTGTTAAGGGTCCGGGGTAATTTTAAAGGAACTTCATATTGTTTGGTGACCCAGGGATACATTTTCAGAGTGGCTTGTGGTTGGTGTTAGCCACATGACAAAGAAGGCAGACCATTTAGAGGCAGATACTTGATAAAGACTGAAAGATGGGTTCTTAGTGCTATTATAAACCTCATGCTATACCCCCCCCACACACAATCTAAAAGTATGACATTACTTGACATTTCTTTGCAGTCAACTAGAAAGCTCCATTTTCCAGAATGCGATCATACAAATTTAGTCTAATGCAACAGTACAGTAAGTTACCCAGTGCCTTTCATGATTATGTCTCCAGCACTTTCCATCAGGTGACACATCAAACATGTTTAAAATCACTATACCAATGCAGATGCTGCTTTTTTTGTACCTACCAGATGGCCAAATTAAAAGAAGTTTTGCGGATTAGGAGGGGAAAAGGAAAGCAAAAGAAAAGACAAAATGGACAGTTCTTTGAGCACCAGTACTTTCCAGTGGCAAAGACTATCAGAGTCAAGTTTTGTGTCTTCAGAAATAAACAGAATTACTAGTATAAAAACTGTCACCATCACTTTCTTTTTGTTGTCATGGTTGTAAGGAAAATGAAATGAGGCTGCACAGATATATTTCATGGCTTTAAGAGAAAGCAACCTCAGTGTGAAAATTAGAAATAGACCTAGATTTTTGTTGTAACTAAACAGCCTGTTAACCTATTTAAATAGAACATATTACATACTCTTGTACTATAATATATCAGAGTAATGCAATCCTGTCTGGTTTGATACTGCTAAATCTTGGTGCTACCTGGATGCTCTTACATGAATGGTACATGGAATTAGTTCCACATTTTTTCTGTTGCAATTAGCATATTAATGCACCAGAGAGATAGCGCTAAAAGCCTGGATGCTTGAGCACTCCCAGTCCCTTCTTCATTGAGCTCTGACATTCAGCCCCTGTTAGTCTGCAGAACTATCTCGCGGCCACATGTTTCGTCTGAAGAACAGCCCTGAACTATGTACTGCTGCTGAGGTGCTATACACACTGAGTTACTTTGGTGGCTTCAGAAATCATTCCATAAGAAAAAGGCATCATGTCAGGCTGCAGACATGTTAGGGTTTTAATTTGTTTTGTTTCAGAGTAGGTTTCAGAGTAGCAGCCGTGTTAGTCTGTATTCGCAAAAAGAAAAGGAGTACTTGTGGAACCTTAGAGACTAACCGTATGCATACAGAGAGGTACACAGACATATCTATGTATATGTACTTCAGCAGGTACACAGATGTATTCACACATTACTAATGGTATTTTCAAAGCTGCTCATTTGAGCGCCCAGCCCACATATAGATGTGCATGTATATATAGGTGTATATAGATGCATGTATGTATGGGTAATGTGTATATAATGATATGAAGGCTGTGTCTCAAATTAGAGATTCAGTGTGACTGGTGAAAGTTCTAATCTTCAGTCTATCTTGATGAAACATTAATGAACTTGTAAAAACAGGAAGCAGTGGAAAACAAATGAATTTCAGCTGGTGTTTGAAGAGCTGTCAGATCCTCTTGCTGAAATGTTTCAGAGGAACATCTTTCTGATAAAACCTCTGAGAAAAGTGGAGGAGTTTCAGAAGAGTGATTGGAAAAACAGGATGCCGACTTGCAGGCTTTGCTAATGCATTGCATCTGCAAAGACTCTGCCAACTGCACACAGCACTGGCTATGTGAGAGCCGCGGAACTAGGAAAAGTTATTACATCGGAGCGTGATGGGTGGAGGGGGAGGAAACAGGCTGTTCCCTTTATGCATCTTCAAGTTTTAAAAAAAAATGCAAGCCTTTTACATTTTTTCATTCCCTGTCTCCTCTGCTGTCAGCACACAGCCTTAATTCTGACAATAATGACCCCCTACTTTGCCACCCTAGACTATCTTTCATCCTGGAATCTCAATGCATTTTACAAACATTAAGTAAACTCTCCCCTTCTCGGTGTTGGGAAGATAGGCCTCTTTGGCTTTGGGGAGGATGCTTAAGCTTTTTATGTCTTATTAGCCAACATTATTCACATTTTTTAGATGGGAAAACCAAGGAATAGAAATGTGGCCATTTATTTTGAGCCCCTGAATTTCTGGGTGTCCATCTTGAGACACCTAGTATTTGGGCCCCTAACAGTAATGGGCATGTTGCAAACGTGGGCCCAAGTGACTTGACTAATGTCATGCAGCAAATCAGCTGCAGAATTGGTAATAAGACAGGAGTCCTGCCTCTCGGTCTTCTGCTTCAACCTGTGGTTACATTCCTTTCCACCCTTGGAGTCTTCTGTTCCGCTTCTGGTAGATTTCTGCTCATGCACCATTAAAGTTTTTCCATTGACCTGAATGGGAGCAGGATCAAGTCCATAGCGAGTTCCTGGCCTTGTGAGACTCTGACTAAGAGCATGCATGGACCAAGCTCAGAACCCACTGGGGAGTTTTAATCTTTTTCTTTGGAGCAGTTGCTTCCTGTTACCTGCAAGAAAAACAACAGGAGTGTTTTAATGCAAAACTTGTTTCAGCAAAACACTTAAGTGCATACTTAACTTGAAGCATGAGAGAAATTTCATCCTTATTTATTAATACACTTGCGCACACACCTACGTCCCACTGACTTCAATAGGACTTGGGCACATGGTGCAAGAGGAGAACGTGCATGAATGCTTGGCTGGCTCCATATGGTCGTACTGTATGGGAGGGTAATTTAGAAGGTTGTTGCTTTTGTTTATCCCTGTGTGGATCATCGCGTCCAGGTCAAGACAATTCAAAACATCCTGGTCTAAATGAGAGAATCTAACTGTGGGCCCAGAAGAGCCAAGGACAAAGCAGCCAGTAGAACAATGTAAACAGGAATGCATCTTTAAAAACATTAAAAGGCTAGAAGCAAAGCTGCTGTCCATGAATTAATTTTTTTTATTTGACCGTTTTGCACCTGATTTCAATTGCCTAAAACTTCCCCTTTTGGGGAGGAGATGGGGGTCTAGTGGATAGGGATCCAGGAGATCTGATGCTCTTCCAAGCTTTGCCACTGATGGTGGGCAAGTTATTTTACCTTTTGGTGACAATTTCCCTTCTCCCCGTGGGCCTGTCATGTCAGTCCTTGCAGACCCTAACCTGCAAACACTTATGTACATGCTTAACTCGACATGCATGAGTACACCAACGGACAGCAATGGGACTATTTGCGCACATAAAGGTAGGGATGTGCGTCCATGCTGGCAGGATCAGTGCCTTTTATTGTAAACCCTTTGGGGCAGGGACAGTCTCTTGCTATTTGTGCCTGCAAAGTCTAACACAATGGGACTTTGATCTCAATTGAGGCCTGTAAGCCTGACTATAAAGTAAATAACACTAACAACTGTTACTAATGAATAATTCTCCGCACCCATCAAGTGCTGGATATGCACAGTGTGCTTTGCAAATATTAACTTAATCTTTGTGCTGTGCAGTGAGAGAGGAGACTGTCAAGTCGTATGAGGCTCAGTGCGCAGATGGGGAAACTGAGGGATGAGATTGGCTCTCCCTGATGATAAATTGCTGAAAATCTGTTAGTATTTTTCTCAGGTCTCAATAAACTTGTCTGTTTTAAGTGCAATAAAAGCTTTTACAAGCTATATTTTTCCTACTGCTATCCTGGAAGCAAATACTAGATATATTTCACTCATTTAGTTATAACCATAATTAGTTTCTTCTTTAATTATAACCCAACACTGTCTCTATATCTCTGCCTGTCGTGTCTTTATTAGACTGTTAGCTCTTTGGTGAAGGGACCGTCTGCCAGCCTACAGCAGCTGGAAAACAGGCCTTAATCTTGGTTGGGGTCTTTAGCTGCCCGTAATGATTTTTATTCCTATTGAAGTGTGAGGAGTTTAATTATTGTAAAATTCATGTTGTCACTGGATTATTTGATTCGATCTGGGGTAATTGATGGGGGGGGTGTTATTTTTTAAAGATTGTCTAAGGGTGTTCACCGCCTTGGGTGGGGACTGTTTTATTACAGAGCAGTAACAATTTGAACAAATCAATGTATAACATTCTATGCTGTGTGTTAGAGCCATGTAAAATATGATGGCTGTGGCTGGCCATTTATACAGACAATAAGAATATCCACAGATGGTGAGCCCCTTGGGGAAGGTAGCATCTCTTTGCTCAGTGTGTGTATATACAGCGTCTAGCACAGTGGACTCTGAGGTGCTACCGTAATATAAATAATATAATAGTTAATGCTTAAAAAAAGTTTTGGAAGGGCCATAAAACCTCATGCTTCAGGGTTTAAACCAGTGTCAAAGTGTCAGAGATTAGGAGGAGACCTCAGGTAGGGAGCAGATTATCCTACATCTGCCCAATGTGAGGTTTCTTGTACCCTTCTCGGAAGCATCAAGCATTGGCCACTGTTGGAGGCAGGATACTGGGCTAGATGAATCATGGGTCTGATCCAGTCTGACCATCTCTATGTGTCTGTAATTCACAGCTGGTTGTGGAGGCATTTCTTTTGGTTTTGCATCCCCAAAATCCCCTTTAAATTCTGAGTTTGAGCAAACACGAATCCTGGTTTAATGGCTGAGTCACACCTGGCTTTGTAGCTGCGCGAATCTGTGAGTTTCACACCATTTAGCTGTGAAACTCTCAGTTGTTCTAGGTTTGATCAAAATGAAAAAACATCTGTACAAGAGAAGAGAACCTGCCAGGTCTTTTAATAAACCATGTACATTGATGGGTCTGTATAAATAGGATGGGTTTGTTTTGTTTTTTTTAAAAAAAGGACATTTATTTTCATCCAGTGCTGTATTTTAATGATTTTCCTGCTCCTTACCTCCAAAATAACTGGAAACCCTATCCTCTTCCCATATTTTAAATCAGAGGGGTCTGAACCAAAGACCCCTGGCTGAACCCTGGATCCAGATTCAGATCTGAGTTTGCAGTTCATGCGTATGGATTGGATCCAGTCTGAACCTAACAAACTTTGGAGAAAGTCCCGATCCTGATGTAAAGCACTCAAGGTTCCAGTAATATTTGGGTCTGCTGTTTTGGTTCTGTACATGGCAGAGATATGGAGTTTGGGCTGGACTCATCTCTGAAATAAAATAAAATAAAGTGTGTGTGTGAGAGAGAGGGATGGGGTGGGGTAGGGAGAGGATTAGAACGTTAATGACTTGAGAATTCTCCAATTCTAATAAGGGAACCAGCTTTCTCATAGGTTCCCACATCATCAGTCAGCTCATCACAAGCATTTGGTTGCAAGATATTTTTTCTTGTAATGAATTGAATAATCACATCTGTTCCCTCAAAGCTTGAGAAAAGTTTAAAAAGTCGTTAGCGTTCTCCCATTTCCAGCATTGGCAGAACTTCCGTTTCTTTTTGTCAGCATAGAAGATTTGTGTGTGTGGAAACACAGCTACGTGTTTGTGTGTCTGCAGAGATCCTGCCCCACCCCCATATTCATATACCCATACACACAGGGAGAGAGAGAATTGATACATAGATAGATATAGGTTATACACACACCACACAGCTGTACTCTCTCTGTCTCTCCACACAGAGAGATCTGTAGATCTAGATCTCAATATATATACACACACAGATATGTACATTAGGCACCAGAGGGCAGGCTTTCCCAGTCATGTCTCACTCGGACTGGGATCACTGCTATTGTTATGTTTATGCAA
Organism: Lepidochelys kempii; assembly: GCF_965140285.1. Lineage (NCBI taxonomy): Eukaryota > Metazoa > Chordata > Testudines > Cheloniidae > Lepidochelys > Lepidochelys kempii. The sequence goes on along the minus strand of NC_136387.1, from coordinate 3,034,358 downwards.
ACAGCCTTTGACATAATAGCTTTGAAACAGTTGAAAATTGGATTGTGCCTTGAGGCCAAACATTCAGACCACCACCTTGGCTATATTCATCTGCCACAGTAAATTGGGTTCAGTTTAGGCTCCGTGCGCTGTATTTCAGAGAAAGATTATAGAACGGCAATAACTTTTGTACAGGAAAGACAAATGCAACCACCTGGCAGAAACATTGGAGCTGTTTAGTTTTGCAGCCCTTATTTGGAGGAATATAGACTGTGCCAGGAATTTCTTTAGACGTACGAGGAACAAATAAAACAAATTCTCAGGCTGGAATCTCCATTTCTCTTTTCCAGCTTCTTAGCTCAATCTAATTATGGTTTAACCTTCTGAAATAAATACCTAATAAAGAATGAACCTATTAGAAGGGTAAATTTACTGCCCACTAGTTTGTACAAATCCTCAGCATGCTCGCTTTAAGCAATAATGTCAATGGATTGAACATGGTTTGACTGGTTAATGGTCTCTCTGCCACAAGACGGATTATATAGAAAATAAATGTTGAGGCAAAGCCAGTCAGGGTATTAACTTCCACGGATGTTATTGCTAATTCTATGAAATTACTCATTTAAAATAAATGAGATGGCAGCAGCGCCCCCAATAGCAAGTACCCAGGATGGGGTTTTAGAGGAGACACAATTTACCCTGGAATAATTTTAATCCATATCTGGCGTTGGTTATGTTGCAATTTTATTATGTATTTAACTGAGTTAAGATTTATTTGGGCCCAATCCCACATACAATAGCTGGATTCTGGTCTTCTCTGTTGCAGCCGTGTGTGTGTAACCCACTGGTCCCCCTTTGTGCCTGTGCACAGATGATATGAATTGTTTCAGCCCCCTGCTACAGAGACTTGGCTCTTTAGCTCAAGTTCTGGCTTGTATGCAAGCCGTGGCTTAATTGCTGCGAACAGGACCCCCAAGGCCCCATCCCCTGCCTTGCCTCTTCTCCCAAACCGTGCCCCTACTCCGCCTCTTTGCCCCAATGCCCCACCCCCATAGCTCATTCCTCTTCTCCTCTCCCCTGCCCTGTCTCTGGCTGGATCGACTCCACCTCCCCCCACCACCCGCAGCTGGGCTCCCACTGCTCTGGGGCTGGGACAGGAGCTACTGCAGCCTGACAGGAAGCCTGCCTGCAGTTAGGAGGCGGCCCCAGCTGAGCAGGGGGCTGGCGGGGTTAATGACCCGGTGCCTCCTCCAACCCTGCATTAACTGGACTTTCGGTGTCTGGTCAGTACATCTGACGACACTTTCAGGTCCCCTTTTTGGTCAGATTTTCTGGTGGAAAACCAGGCACCTGGCAACCCATTGGCACCTGGACACAGAAGCCAAAAACCGGACTGTCTGGGTAAAACCTGGACAGGTGGCAACTGATCCTTTTCGCTCTGGAGGTTCCTGGTTCAACCTGGTGTGTTGGACAAGAGGGCAGCTGTTACGCAAAGCGTCTAGATCTCACTTATCCAAGGGACATTGACATCTACTCGTCCGTCAGTCTTCACAGTGAGAGAGCCTGGGCTGCCAGCAGGTCTGAGCAGAGGTGAGGGAGGCGGAGGTGGGTAGTTCTCTGGCTATTGTCAGCTGGGCTCTGAAGATGAGGTGGGGTGGAGGCTTGGGATAGGAAGGGGGATGCTGGGGAATAGCAGCTCCCTCTACCATTGATCCCAAGCAAGTCTGCAGGGCACTGACTGACTTGAGTTAGAACATAAGAGAGCCATACTGGGTCAGAGCAAAGGTCCATCAAGCCCAGTATTGTGTCCAATTGCCAATGGCAGGTGCCCCAGAGGGAATGAACAGACAGGTTATCAAGTGATCCATCCCCTGTTGCTCATTCCCCGCTTCTGGCAAATGAGCTATGGACACCATTCTTGCCCATCCTGGCTAATAGCCATTGATGGACCTATCTTCCATGAATCTATCTAGCTCCCTTTTGAACCCCATTATAGTATTGGCCTTCACAACACCCTCTGGCAAGGAGTTCCAGAGGTTGACAGTGCATTGCGTGAAAAAATACTTTCTTGTGTTTGTTTTAAACCTGCTACCTATAAATTTCATTTGGTGGCCCCTTGTTCTTGTATTATGAGAAGGAGTAAATAACACTTCCTTATTTACTTTCTCTATACCACTCATGATTTTATAGACCTCTATCATATCACCTTAGTTGCCTCTTTTCCAAGTCCCAGTCTTATTAATCACTCCTCATACGGAAGCCGTTCTATACCCCTAATAATTTTTGTTGCCCTTTTCTGAACCTTTTCCAATTCCAATATATCTTTTTAGATATGGGGCGACCACATCTGCACGCAGTATTCAAGATGTGGGTGTACCATGGATTTATATAGAGGCAATATGATATTTTCTGTCTTATTATCAATCCCTTTCTTGATGATTCCCAACATTCTGTTCACTTTTTTGACTGCTGCTGCCTCTGAAGGGGCAGTTTTAAGGAGATAGCCACCAGGCGGCTCCTCGACATCAGAGTGGCTGCAGGCACAGGGCCTCCACACTGATAAACTTATACCTCCATGGATTCCCCTGGGATCTGACCTACTGGCTTAGGGGGAATGAATCAAGAAGCTCAAGGAGCTTCTAGCCTACCATGTGGGATCGGCCCATTAATGAGTGATAAGCACCCTTAACCTCACTGGGGTTGCATTATGTAAATGAGAGCAAAATTTGCCCCATCCCATGCATAACTCTCACTGAACCCAAAGCCGCTGGGATGATAAAAATGTTCTTCACTGAAGGAAAGGCTTTAGCAGAGAGCCTTGGGTAGTAGCTGGGTAGTGGACACCTCCATTGCAACAAACTATTCTGCTGTTGCATTTTTGCAATATGCATATTTGGGCTTTCTGAATTTATGCTGTAATTGTGTATGTGCAGAAACTGATTCACCCACCACGGAAACGCAGCTACCTCCCGTGTGCAAATGAAACAGCCCCACTATTGGTAGAGGAAAATGAGGAATAACACAGCCAATTAACATTAGAGGGAAATTTGTCCAGATCCCACCACACTGCAGCCCTTGAGATCTCCCGTTAAAATATTACCCAGGCTTAACTCTTCTTTACTCATGAGATCTGTTGAGGTCTCATCCCTAGCTAATTGGACAACAGGATATGACAGCAAAGATCCAGAAACCATGAATGTTGCCTTTCTAATAAATTTGTTGTTCATGCATATGAATGATATAGTCCTTTTACTATTGGCCTTGGAAATAGCAGCCAGCATTTAAATAAGAAGGTAAGCAAATTAAAAATGAGAACTTATGCTGGCAATGCTGAATCCACCTTTCATCACCAAGGGGCAAATTTTGATCCAGAAAGTAGGTCAACATTTTTAATGTACAATCCATGACCATCTCTTTAATAATAAATAAGTTGCAATTCCAGGCATAGACAAGTGGCATTTGCCCATGATTTGTGTGGGGAAACTTTTGTCAGACTGAGTGCAGTAGAGAAGTCAGTGATGACTATGCTGCAATAGAAAAGCACCAGACTTAATCCATTTGACATATGCCTTTATTTTTCTAATCCACTCAATCAGACACCATTGTCTTAAGCAAACTGGTTTTGCCAGGGATTAAATATTTGGTGCTAACACTTGAGAGCACACTGAAGTCTCACATTGAAGTTGATAGGAAATAATACTTAATGGGAAAAATATATATTTGCATCATGATATGAGAAACTTTGTCACTTGAAAAATGCTGGTTTTATTACAAATAATTAATCTTTTTTTCACCAACTCCAGCTGTTTCACAAACATTTCTCTAGATGCCTTCAGTGTGATTTTTTTTTCACCTTTCAAACCACTCAGACTGAACTGAAGGCTGTTATTTTTCCAGGTGAGATTGAGTGTGCTAGCTGGATTTTGCTGTAACAGACTCTGATGTGGTGAGATTCTATATCATATATCACAGTCAGGAATCATTTAACCTCCTTGGTTTTGGGAAAGTGGAACTCCTTTGAAGAGGCTATTAAGAACATAAGAGTAGCCAGACTGGATCAGACCAAAGGCCCATCTAGCCCAGTATCCTGTCTTCCGATAGTGGCCAATGCCAGGTGCCCCAGAGGGAATGAACAGAACCAGGTAATCATCAAGCGATCCATCCCCTGTCGCCCATTCCCAGCTTCTGGCAAACAGAGGCTAGAGACACCATCCCTGTCCATCCTGGGTCATAGCCATTGATTGACCTATCCTCCATGAACTTATCTAGTTCTTTTTTGAACCCTGGTGTAGTCTTGGCCTTCACAACATTCTCTGGCAAGGAATTCCACAGGTTGACTGTGCATTGTGTGAAGAAATACTTCCTTTTGTTTGTTTTAAATGTGCTGCCTCTTAATTTCATTGTGTGAGCCATAGTTCTTGTGTTATGAGAAGGAGTAAATAACATTTCCTTGTTTATTTTTTCCACACCAGTCATGATTTTACAGACCTCTATCATATCCCCTCTTAGTTGTCTTTTTTTCCAAGCTGAAAAGTCCCAGTCTTATTAATCTCTTCTCACATGGAAGCCGATCCATACCCCTAATAATTTTTGTTACCCTTTTCTGAATCTTTTCCAATTCCAATATACCTTTTTAGAGATGGGGTGACCACATCTGCACACAGTATTCAAGATGTGGGCGTACCATGGATTTATATAGAGGCAACATGGTATTTTCTGTCTTATTATCTATCCCTTTTTTAAATGATTCCCAACATTCTGTTCACTTTTTTTGACTGCCTCTGCACATTGAGTGGATGTTTTCAGAGAACTCTCCACAATGACTCCAAGATCTCTTTCTTGAGTGGTAACAGCTAATTTAGACCCCATCATTTTATATGTATATGTATGTTGTGCTGTTACAAAATATCCCGATGCGATCCTTCTCTTTCCTCAAGGGCCTACTGTGGGTTTATTATTATCACTTTATTGCTGGTACTACGGTAGCGCCTTGAAGCTCTTTTATGGTGAACAGTGGCAGAATTCCCATTCATTAGAGTCCAGAGAGATTGTTTTGCCTGGTTCCAAACACACTTGGACTTGGGCTTCAGAGGGCTTCAATCAAAATTTAATGCCAGTGTTGCCAACAATCTTGATTTTATCAAAGTCTCATGTGCTTTTCACAGAGTTGTACCTCCTGCAGTCCTGTCAGTCTGGGAGAACCTCCGCTTTCATCAAAAGAGAGAGAGCACATTTTGAGCCCTCGTTGCAGTGAAAAGCTGGAAAATGTAACCCAGGTGCACCCTAAAGATTAAAAACCAGAAAGCAAATAAAACAAGCCCCAAATATATTATTATTTTTGTAAGAAAACCTCACGATTTTTAAGTCAATTTTGTGTTTTTTGGAGGGTCTGGTACATGACTCCTGAACACTTGGGGTTGGCCGTACTGTGTAACTGGTCTCATATTCTACTTAGGAGAGGTTGAGAAATTAAGAGCAGAGGGTGTGTGGGGGAAGGACACCACTGACTCGTCCCCTTGTGCTCAGTGTCCTTTTGAATACAGCAGAATGTACATGACCCATATTAACTGTCTTTTTTACCTGCTGTTGTTCCTTGCCCTGCCCACTTCCTCGTCTGTTGGCTTTGCATCTTGCCAGCCATGCTCACGTGATCAGAATCCTTTGGTGCCCCCCTCCTGTCCCCACTGGCCACCTGCTTAGAATTTTTATTTCCCAAAAGCACCAATAAGACCCGGGGGAGGAAGAGTATGAACCTCTCCCTTCCTCACTAGCTGAGCCAGGAATCGCCAGTGGGAAATCCCTAGAAGTGCACTCTGGATCCTACTTAGTCACCATGTATCCACCATCCTTCAACACTTTGCACCCAAGCTCACATGCCATAACTGTGTAGCCCTACTCATGGAAGCAAGGCCTAGTTGGCTGAGTGAGGGTGTCAGGATTGGGCCCTTTCCCCTGCCGTTTCTCAAAGGCTGCATTAAGAACTTCTGGTCCTGTCCTTCCTGGGAAGGTATTTTCCTCCCTTCCCCTTACAATTAATTAGCTAATAATTTTGCTACTGATCCATTCCTCATTAAAAAGCTGAATCCCTTTCGTTAGATCTGGTCAGAACAAAGGTGGGAGAATTTATGTCTTAATTTTAGTTCATTATGGTGGAGAGCATCCTCTCCCATCACTCTGCTTCCCTGCACTCCCCCTGCCAACCCCTCCCTCTTCCTTTAGAGGATCAGTTATCACCGTGCCCCGAAACTCCTCACGCTCCGCGGAGGCAATGGAAGAGCCATCACTGCCCTTTATCTTCTGCTGCCTCATTAAGAGAAATGAACCTGAGTCTGAGAGAATGACACCAGGGAAATAAAAATGTAATCCCTTGGTGCCGCCTATAATGAATTGTTATGAAAACCATGAAAATATCTGTCTGCGGATATTGTTCTTTGATTTGAAGTCAATGTTATAAGCAGTAATTTTTGTCATTAAAGCTGTTAATCTGCTCGGTGTTCCCCATAAGCTTTATGAAGAAAAACAGCTCTGCTTGCCAACATGCTCATGCAGGGAGCTTCTGAGCAGGGCTACATGAGCCAAGCACCGTTGAATAATTAGCTTTAATTATGGTGGAGGTTGCTGATGGGGCTATGCCACTGCAGTGTGTTGTCCACCACAGCTACGTGTCAGGCCAGCTGGTCCATCCCAAGCCCGTCGGCCTGCTGTCCCTAACACCAGCCAACAGTGGGCTTCTGGGTGCGACACGAGGCACTGAGCCTCCCAAATGGGAAGAGCCACTGGAACTGTTCAAATCTCAGGGTTCCATATGGGATGAGCTTCCTGCTCGACTGCAGCATCCTGAGGGTAGATGAGCTCAGGCGATCCACAGAGACTGAGAGCAAACTGAGACCTGCTACAGCTGGGAAAATTGCCATTCACTGAACACTTTCTCCATTCTCCACAGCTACTGGCATTCTGTCCAAGGAGGAAAGAACAAGGCTCCCTTCAGAGTCTACCAAAGCCTCTCCTTAATCAGCCCAAAGGCTGTGCATGCTGCCTGCACAGGTTTCCCAAAGCCCTTCTAGCCCAGAGTGCTAGAGACCAGGCCCAGGAACCAATTGTGAGGCTTGCGCATGGCAGTGTAGAATACTAATCGCTAGGCCATCAGATAAGAGGCATTTTTAATTCCTCCTTCTATTCTTTGAACATCAGAGGAATGGAGAGAGCAAGAGAGGAGAAAGTCTCTATTGACTCTAATTAAGTCCTCCCTCACCTGGTGAGCTTCCGTACCAGCCTGCTTTTCCCAGGCTGTCGGGCTCAGCTCTTCGTCAGGGCACTTAGCTTGCTAGGATTACTGGTATTTTTCCCCATGATGTGCTCAGCACGGTCCCTACCCCGAGGAGCACACTCCTCACAATCAGAACAGTAACACTCCACTGCTAGAGGCAGGAGAAAGCACCGAGCAAATGAGCAGCACAGCCAAAGAGTGGCTATGCAGGGGAGCCAGTGGACACAGTGCCAGAGCCTCGTCTCTGTGCTGCTTCCATGGAAGTGGAGCCAAAAAACCTGGATGCAAGTATTTTCCCTTAATAATTTACAGCTTCATAGAAGATGCGTCTTGCACGGTTAGCTGCAATACAGTGGATGTGAGTGAGTCTTTTCCCAGGGAGGGAAATAGGCAGAGAAGGGAATCCACAGTACTTTTCAAACCACCACGTAGACTCACTCTTGGGTTCATAGGACAGTAGGACGTCTTCTGCGTCCACTAGTGATGGGGAGATCGCTTGCAGATTGTGTGGCTTCGCGAGGATGCAGTGCATGAGAAAAGCAAGGCCACTGCATTAGAGAGATGTAAAGCAAACCCTGAACTCGTCTGCATTGGGAGGAAAGCCCAAGCCTAGCGCAGGTGGCTGAGGTTTGCACAGTCGCATGTCCTAGTAGTAAGGTGGAGCAATAGCACCACTGGCCAATTATGAGTGCCCTAACTGCCTTTGGGCCACTGCTGAGAGGTCAGGTAGTGATGGCCCATGAGATCATGACATCACCCACACGGGCTCTGTCTCTAGCACCAGTCTCATCGGTCAGTGCTTGAGTAAACCGATTTCATTGCAGACTGGCAGATTTGCTGTTTCGCCCCGTGTGGTTCACTGGGTTCTGCGGTGGCTAAATGTGGGAAATGCTGGCCAGCTCACTTATACCTGGGAGGAGATGGGGAGATGTCATCCACTTTAGATCACCATCAGCAGGCTGGGTTGGTCCGGTTCCAGGCGAAGAAGAGCCCATCCTGTTAATGGAAGGGCCATGATCATGGTTGTAATGCTGCTGGCAGAAGCAGACGGCTTGGGATCTCTTAGCAGGAATGAGTGAGAGGAAACAGAGCAAATTCCTCTGTAATTCCACCATCTGTCACAACCTAGAGGTCCAATTCTGCTAACTCTCACTCCCAGGAGTAGTCCTTATTCATGCGGGTGATCACACTGAAGTCACTTGCAATACCTGCCTAAGGATCTACAGCAGAGGTGGGCAAAGTATGGCCGGTGGGCCATCCTGCCCGGCCCCTGAGCTCCTGGCCCGGGAGGATAGTCCCCAGCCCCTTCCCCGCTGTCCACCCTCCACCGCAGGCATGCTGCCACGAGCTCCTGCCGCTCTGAGCGGCATGGTAAGGGGGCGGCGGCGTGTGCACGCGTGGTGGTGGGGGAGTTGGGTAGGGAGTCCCGTGGGGCAATCAGGGGACAGGGAGCAGGGGAGGTTGGATGGGGTGGAGGTTCTGGGGCGGTCGGGGAACGGGGGGGTTGGATAGGGCGTGGGAGTCCCGGGGGGGTCTGTCAGGGGGCGGGGGTGTGGAAAGGTCAGGGCAGTCAGGGGACAGGGAGCCGGGGGGTTGGATAGGGGGTGGAGTCCCGGGGGGCGGTTTGGGGCGGGAGGTCCCAGGAGGGGGCAGTCAGGACAAGGAGCAGGTTGGGTGGATGGATTGGGGGTTCTGAGGGGGACAGTCATGGGGCGGGAAGTGGGAGGGGGCAGGGGCCAGGCTGTTTGGGGGGCACAGCATTATCTACCTGGCCCTCCATACAGTTTCGCACCCCAGTGTGGCCCTTGGGCTAAAATGTTTGCCCACCCCTGATCTACAGGATCAGGCCATAGGCCCAATGCTTGAAGGGCACCTGCTGGGTCAAACTCCCTTTGGTCACTAATTTAATCTCTCTTTCTCTACAAATAGAATGAGAATGATGAAGGGGTCTGGATAAACTCTGACATGGAGAGATGTCCTCAATGGTCTGCTTCAGGTAGAGGAGACCAAACTACGAGGCAGATTTCCCTTCTTATTCCTCAGCTTCTATGCAAAGTAGCAGCCAGGTACAGACTTTCCTCCCACTGCTTCTCACATCCCAGAGCCTTGTCAGTATTTTATAGCATTCCTTTGGATGTAGGAACAAGATGATCAGCAAAAGGGACTCTACAGATACCACTGACGCGGTATGCTGAGCCTGCTGACAAGAAGTCAATGATTCTCTCTGACATGACTCTAGGAGTAGCAAAAGGACGCCTGCAGGATGAGTCATGTTAATAGAAGGAAGGAATGTCTGACTTGAGATTTAGGACAGATTTCAGGTTCAGAGAAGTGTGGGGTAAGGAAGATAATTTTTATTGGCATAGTAGCAGGAGACAACGTGTCAGAGTGAGGTTGACTCCTCTCTCTTAATTTTTTGTATTGTTTTGGCAGGTCCCTTGCGGGAAGGAGGGAGGGAAGGGAAGAAAGATCCCATGCAACATGCCCAACCAAATGGAAAAGGCCACTTCCCCACACAGGAGTGACCCATACGAAATGCAGGTGATTCAGCAAATCCTTGCTGGCATAGGAGCAGCCTTTCAGAGCTTACGGGGATGGCTCCATCCGTCCTGCGAGTTCTAAGCATGGGTCCAAGGGGGAGCGGTTCTTTGCTCTTAGACTGGTGCAACCTCTGGGTTCAGACAAGCTCTAACTAAAATCCTTTTAAAAACCAGTTTAGTTCAACCAGCGTAACCGCCTGTGTGGCTATTGGTAAAGATGGTTCTATTGGCTTCCCTTGCCCTTGCACATTTCCTGACATAAGCCAGGTTTTAACCAGCGTTAGAATGTGCCCACAAGGGTTTGCACTGGTGTAAGTCACCCAGGCTCCCAAGGAGGCCGCAATGCAGATCCCTTCTCCTCACAGGTTTTAGCAGCTGCTTGCTTTTGCATTGGAAACGGCCTGAATTTCTCAGCTCAGTTCATTGCACAGGAGAGGGAAAGTGGGGACTCTCAGATGGAAATGTGACCCTCATCTCTACACTGTGCAGGAGGCTGGTGGGTGTTGCATCCCCATTGGTGACTGTAACGTGCTCCATAGTAATAAGTAAGGAGAGCTCGCAACCAGAGGCTGGAGCAGGATTCCCTGCCATCTCTCCACCCAGCTCCTGTTTGCTTATCCTTCCCCACCACTGGGCCCCCATGCGAAGCAAAGCTACAAGGGAAGTTTTCACAGTTCTGCCACTATTCTGTGGAGTGGGGTTCACACCTCTCCCCGGGGCAGCACACCTCCACACAATCCTTTGCATTTAAAATGGCCCTCTGCTCGGCCTGGCCTCCAGTTTTGTTGGCACAGATTATGGGCACAGTCAGATGTCTGAATGCCAGCATGTCTGCAGCTGCAAAACTGGAGGCTGTTTTTAAAACTCAGAGTCACTTTTTTGTATTTACAGCACCTAGCACAACAGGACCCTGATTCAGGATTGGGCCCCCTACGTGCTACTGCAATATAGGTAAATAGCAACGATAGTCTTCCAAACACACTGCAGACTTTGGCTAGATAATAAACCCCCACCATGCTATGCTGCCGTAGACAGAGCCATATGATCCCTGATTTACAAATGGGAAAACCAAGGCAGAGAAGAGGAGTGAGTTGCTCAGCCTTACAGAGGGAGGGTAGGAACTCAGAAGCTCCTGGATCTCAGGACTATGCTCAGACCATCAGAGCACATCTTCTCTGTGTGTCTGCAAAATGTGTTGATTAGAACCCTGGGGGAAACACTGACTGCTCCACCATGTCATTAGCGATTCAGCAGCCGGTGTCAGCTGAACAAACAGATAACAGAGTATCATGTTTTTGCTTGCCTCATGTTACCACAGCAGAGCAATTCCAATTCCCATGCTTTATGAAATGTGAGCCTTTTCATTGAGTTGTGTCTGGTGGGTCAGGAGGTGGAAAGGAAGGAGAGAGATGATGAGGAGAGAGGAAGGATGTTCCAGTGTTTAGTGCACTAGCCTAGGATTAGGAGAGCTGGCTTCAAGTCCTTGTTCTGCCACAGACTTCCCATGAGACCTTTGGCCAATCACTTAGCCTTTCTGTGCCTCTATTCACCCATCTGTACAATGGGGGCAACAGTCCTGCCTTGCCTTACTGGGTTGTTATGAGGATAAATACATCAAGGACTGTGAGGTGCTCAGATACAAAGACGTACCTAAGATAGATGGGCTAAGTAATCCCCGTCTGACGTTCATGCCATCTCCGGCAGTTCAAATGTCAGAGGTCTGTAAGGTCTGTGGAGGTTCTCCTGAATTGGCCTCCAGCGCCTTCACAGCGAGAGTCAGGCTCAGAGCTGTGGCCAGCAAAGTCTGGCTTGGAAGCGTGGGAAACTGAACAGTGAGAGACAAAATCTCCTCTATCAAGGGCTGTTTTCCTGGGGCTGCATTTTCCGATGCATCCAGCACATTTTTTGGGTAATCTGTGATCCTGGAGCAACATTTGAAAGAGTGGAAAGAGAAGTATTTTATCTATAAAAAAACAATTCATCCAGCAAACTGGGAGGGTCAAGGCGGTCGGTAATAAAAGTAAATGAAACTCTTCTGGGTTCACGCTGCCACTTTCTGCTGAACCCATTAACCATTAGCTGTAAGTGCAGAAGGGCGAAATGAGTTTTCCTCTTGATTCTTTTCAATATAAGGCACATTTTAAAAAGGAAAGTCCATTCATATCAATGAATGGCAGGCACACTGCCAGCGTGTTTTCCATGTATTGTTGCTGTCCTTGGTCCATCCACTAGTAAGGAAAAGGTTAAAAGTGAACCTTAAAGGCCTTGTTGAAGTATGTTTCCTCCTCCTCTCCTCAAGACTGTGGCACCAGAAAGGTGGTTCAGTGGATAGGACCTTGTAGAGGGACACAGCAGATGGCTGTTCTATTCCTGATTCTGTCACTTACCTGCTGTGTGATCAGGGGGATGTCATTTACTGCCATTTCTCTATCTCGTTAAGCCATAAATTCCTTGGGACACAGGGATTTGACTCTCACTATGGGTTTTCACTGTGCTTAGCACACTGGGATCTACTCTTGGTTGTGCGCCATAGGTGCTACTGGAATAACAAAGAATCTCTTCTTTCAATTGTCTGCCCATTGCCTCCTGCTGCAGGTGTCCCAGAAGTGCAATTCTGAGATGTCCTAGCCTGAAGAAACAGGATCAGTACTGAAAAGACAACTGAGGCAGGCAGGATTGAACCTGCTCATTAGGGTCATACATTCATTTAGGATTGAGGCATGTACTGGGTCTCTGAGAAGCTCTCAATTAGGAGGTGGCAGTTTCCATCATGTAAGGCTGAGGGTACTTAGGACACTTCTCTTGGACTGCAAGATTTTTTTCCAAGAGGGAGATGTCTATTTATCTACCACTCTAATCTCTCTGGTACCTGAGGGCCACTAGATCAATGCATTTGTCGCGTAGGAGCAGGAGCATTTGGCATTCTCCAGTTGGAGGGAGATAATTCTTCTTAGATGGAGAGCTCAGCCACTCCCTGACCATAAATGAACAAAATTATTCAGTGTCTCTTTGCCGGTTGGTGATTCCTATTGGACGAGGCTAGCCGTATTCTCTTCCTAGCTGTTAACTAGAGCTGGCTGAAGAATGAGACACAATTTTCACAAACATGTTCATGAAAATATCGTCCCTTTTTTCTCTGACATATTTGAAAGGTTTGGACCATCTCTGTAAACTGGCTGAAAAAATGGAACAACATTTGCATGAAATATTGACTCCTTTTTTCATCAACATTTCAAATTTGTACCCAGTTCAAAGGTTAACCATGGAGCAAAGGCTTAATTTACACTTTTGCATGGCACGGCTCTAACTGATGTGGCCTGATGAAAGTAATGTTTGGGAGGAAATCCAGCAGCACTAATCCCAGCCTCCTGATTGGCTAAATGGATTCTACCAGTGAACGAACCAGTAGTGTGTGTGGCATTTCTTGTCCTCCCTTTCACACACAAGCCAGGGCTTTCATCAACATTTTTACTATTGAAACGCTGCTAGCTAACCAAGCCTCCCGTTACTAAGGGATCTGAGTGCCCCACAATCTTTGTAATGTATTTGTCCTCACAGCACCCCTGGAAGCTCATGGAATGCTCTTATCCTTGCCTTACAGATGGGGCCCTGAGTCAGAGAGAGAAAGCTAACGTGACTTGCCCAAGATCACTCAGGAAATGTTTGGCCAACCAGAGAATTGGACTTGGGTCTCCTGAGTCCTAAAATAGCACCCTAACGACCAGACGTTCCTCGGCTTCACCACTCAGGCCAGCAAAACACAATTAAGGGACTTGGGGATAGATACTCTTTATTCTTTGGTTGTGAATAGAGCTTGCAGCTTGTCAGACATTTTTCAAGCGTTCTTTTGCGCTGCTGCGAATATGAGAGCCACTTCTCATATTTATCTTCTGTCAGAAAACCAAGGAACATGGATTATTGGAATCAGTCCTGCTTATGCTTTACAGCAAGCCCTCTCTTGCCTATGATTCTACACTCGTGGGTTTTTTTGTTTTTTTTTTAGGCTGTCTCCATTCAGTGACACCATGTCTAGGTCTCATCATAACAACTAATGAAAAAGCAAACCCAACAACCCATCATCAGGTTCACATGTCCTTTAGGATTCGCTAATATCACAGTGAGTCAAGCTGTAGCTCCATCACTTTGGCTGCAGTGTTTTATGGCTGCACTGACCTGCTGATGTCACACGGTCATGTGGAACAAGATGTGGGGTAGCAGCATGCTGTCGCCTAGGAAATGGAAAAGTCACAGGGGAGACGGGAGTGCAGGTCCCAGAAGCCAGCAGCGGGGAGCTGGGCGAAAGGAGCCAGAATTTCAGTGGCCCATAGAGGAAAATGTGGTTTTTAGCTCCGCTTGCCATGTTTTCATCCATTCCCTCAAATCCAATAGATCAACATGCTCCTTAGTAGGCAGGATGCTCCTGCTAATGAGCTATGACATTACAGCGAACCAAATCACATGCAGATATCAATAAATGAGCACAGAAAAAGCCACGGTCTGCACAATGAGCTGTCAACAATAGCACAGTGCAAACTGCATCTCTGAATGAATTACAGTTAAGATATCAACTTTTCCATCTAGGGACTTCTTTCAAAGGGATCCTGCTCCCTGTGGCACATATAATTAAAGACCCTATGTTTGCTGCTGTGGGGTTATCAACCTTAGCAGCATATTAATACCAATGCAGCGGGCTCACACCAACGATCAGCTTCTGAAGCCAAAAATTTTCCTCTCTAACATGACAACCCCTTAATAATCTGTGGAAAGAGTCTCTTTGCCTAGCTTGAAAATCATAATCCAAGTTGTCTCGGGCTCACTAGCTACACTGATGCTCTCTCTTGTTGTAATAATGACACCATTTAAGTATTTAACGTATTTATTTATTTATTAATATATTTCTATTACCACAGCACCTAGGAACCCCAGTCAAAATCAGCACCCCATTGTGCTGGTGCTGTACAGACATATATCAAAGATGACAGTCCCTGCCCCAGAGAGCTCACAATCTACATACCAGACAGGATGCAACAGATGGGAGTGAGCAGGTTGGGAGGATGTAGTTCCAATGAAATTAACAGAGTTTAGCAGAAAAGTCAAAACCCCAGTTCACCACTTGACTAACCGATGGTGATGGGAGTGACTCGTAAGCATCATGGCACAGGGGGTTGTAAGGAATGATTTACTAGAGAATAAGGTGCTGGCTTTGTGAATTTGGACAGGGAAACTTTTGCATGTGGGATGGGATGTAGGTTTGGCTTGAGGGAGAAGCAGACAGACAGCGTTTTCAGGTTTCATGTGCAGCGTTAAGGCAGGAAGTTCATAAGCTTCTCTGTGTATTGAAACACAGCCTTTTTCAAGCACCGAACATTAGAAATGGTCAAAAATAGCAATGATTTTTTTTCAGGAAATTTGGAAAAGTTTTGTTTTCTAAAAAAAAAAATTTCCCACGATTTTTTTCCACTTTTGTAATTTAAAAAAAAAAACCCAAACAAACAAACCAACCAACCCTCGAAATCAGAAAAAAAATTTGGTTCTCAGATTTTTTTGGTAGAAATTTTCAGTTTAGTTACAAAAAATCAGATTTTGAAAACTAAACACTGAAATTTTTAACTGAAAATTTCAACTAACAACTTTTGTTAACAAAATTTCAGTTTCTATTTTTCATTTTTTTAAAAACCCAAAGTTTCAACCAAACTGAACATTTTCTGCAAAAAAATTTGTGGTGGCCAAAAAATTGGCAAAAATTGTTCAACCAGCTGTACTGAAAATAAAGTGAAGATGTTAAAAATACACTTGCCAAAGGCTACTAAAAGGGAACACAGGTCCGTCCATGTGGGAACAATGAGAACTGAGCAGCTCCTGGCTAAAGGCCTTTTTCTCAAATCACCAAACAGTGTTTCCTCTACCTCACTGAGACATTTTTCTCTTGTGTTAGATCATTGATAAGAACATCTTGGAGATGGGAAAAATATTCCACAACCAAAGAGTGAAATAATTAAAGGTCAAAACTGCTTTCTCATCTCCAAATTGTCGCTTCAGGAGAGACTGCATATCAGTGGGCATTCTTCTTACTTATTTATATGACAGTAGTGTGCTATAGGCCTCAGTTCAGATCAGGGCTCTGCTTTGCTAGACACTATACAACATATAGCAAGGAATGATCCCTGCCGTGAAGAGCTTACAGTCTAAAGAGACAAGACAAAGGGTGGGAGGGGAAAGGGATCCAGAGAGACCTTCTCTTGCCCTTACTGGGTGTTCCATATAGAGATTAAATGCAGAATGTATGGTGCTGACTGGGGAGGAAAAGTTTGCCCTAGAAGACAGCACGGTTTCACGACAAGTGGTGATAAATAACTTTTTAAATATAGCTCCAGGGAAGACGTAGTTTACTGAAAAGGAAAAGCTGCAATGGCTAAGGAAGACTTGTGAAGAAAAATGATACTCTTTGTTCAGAGGAATTTTTGGCCTGGTGGAAAGCAACTCACTGAGCAAACTGTTCAGAAGGGCAGCACGAAAAGAGAAAGCTTTGGGGAGATTTCTGCTGGAAATGGTGAAATCTTTTTTCCCCTCCCAAATGCAATTAAACAATAATAGTAGCATGTAGCACAGTTTATGAAGCAATAATTCAGTGCCCAAATGGAGAAACCAGGATGCTGATGGCCAAGTCACTTATCCCGATGAGGGAAACAGATTATTGCTGAGGAAGCCAGCAGGATGGAATTGTTATAATTATTCCACTGTCTGGGTTTATCAGTTAAAGAATCTGCCTCCCTTACTTATGTTGAACAGTGCTTTGGGAGGAGACCTGTTAAAGTGATCAGGTCTACTTGTGGAGTAGAGTACTACTGATAGTGAATAAGGGTGGCAGGATCTGTAATGCAACATGGCAGCTAAGAAAGCCAGTGCAATTTTGGCCAGCGTATACAGAGACGTAACATTATGGAGCAGGAATGTAACAACACTCACGTGACTGCAGCTGGAATATCATACCTAGTTCTGAGCACCTCATTAACAGAAATATACTAACAAATTGGAACGGATCCATAGACGAGGCAGTCAGTCAGAGAAGCTGATTTACAAATCCAGATGGGCCTAAGGTGCCGATGTCCAATCTGAAACCATATTCAAACTCCCACAGGTTTTAGAGGTGGGTGCCTGGTTACCCAACTTCTGCTCACAGGAAAGGGATCGGAGAGTGTAAAATCAGTGCATTGCTCCTTTTTGCATGCAACTAGTCACAGTCTGGGTAGTCAAAACTTCAGGCCTGCTGGGAATTTGGCTTTTGCATCCTAACCCAATTCTCAGCCATTTCCCAGTAGGCTACTACTTCCTTGCATTGTCATACACTTTAACTAGCTGCCAGTGTGCAATTCCTTGTTTTACAGATAATCATTTTAACCCTTCTCAGTGAGCATCTCCACCCCAGTGCAGTTACAATGTAACACAAACCCCGAAGAAGAAACAAAAGGTCTTTATTTCAGTTTTCACTTTCTATTGGCTGGTTGCTTATGTCTCTTCTAATTGCTTCTTCTTGCAGGGATAATATTCATGGTGCTGGAGTATATTTTCAAAAAACAGCTCTTTTGTGGCTGTCTGACCCCTCTGGCTCCTTGCAGCATGGAATTGGCTCCCAGTGCCTGTTTGAACATAATATTCAGTTCTTGTATAGTGATATGCATTTCCAGTGTGCTTTACAGTCACTAACTAAAGAATTAGTCTCCACAACACCCTCTGGGGTATATAAGTGTTACTAGCCCCATTTTGCAGATAGGGAAATTGATACAAAGAGAGATTAAAATGACACACTGAGGCAGACGAGCTGGGATTAGAATTTAAAACAGCCCTGTTCCAATCCGCACTAGACTGTACTAAATGCTCTTTTGTATACACCAACACAACATGCCTTGAACATAATCCCTTGAATAACTGAGACAGCCTCCAGGAGGGCAAAGAGCTATAATTATGAATACACTTAAAGAAACAAGTTTGATTGCTGGATATATGTGCCATGATGTTTATTAAAGCGTTTTTATTATAATTGATTCAGTTTTAGGCCTTTTAACCAGTGAACCCCTCTGCCTGACTGCACAAAACTGATCCATCCTTTGATCATGAACACGTGCACCCCCATTGTATTAGTTAAGACATGATGAAACACCGAGGACAATGTGAAAATATATAACAGTGGAGGACCATGCAGATTATGTTTTGTATGACACTGCAAGAGTTAAGCACTCTAGCCCTTGAAGAAGGAAACCAGTTCTTGTAGAGAATGAACCACAAAAGCAATTAAAGCCCAAACCAATATCAGAATATTGCATAATGCCATTTAAGGGTCCCATTTGGAATTTAGATCCCCATTGTTCCCAAAGCACAAAAAAGTTAGCTGCAGTTTAGATTAACAAGCCTGTTGTTTCACAACCCACATGCATGCTGACTGCTTTGTTCCCTTTGCTTGGCTTTAAAGCAGTAAGATAACATGATGCTGATATCTTGAGTCTTGCTTATACATGCACGCTAACATCTGTCTGTTTTATATTGCGAATTCTGTCTGCAGCATAAAATTATCCCCCAAACAAAGAATTCTCTCTTCAAATGAAGGAACAATAAATGCTCCAAAGGGCAAAACAAAAAAACATCAAATGATGTTGAACTCTGTGTAACTGATCCTGCCGCAAATGTCCATTGTAAGCCTGCCAGCTCCAAGCAAAGTGTGTTGTGATTGAATTTCTTAGTTCAGTGTAAACAATGGGATCAGAACAGGGGCTTTTCTGATTAGTATTTTTTAAAGTTTAAATGCGATGCTGGAAAGCCTCATCAGATGCTATTCTGCGCTGGTGACATAAGATGGGGCTAAAATCTCTCCAAATTTACTAGTGTAAGTACCTTAACTGATTTACAGAGATTACAGACTGGAATAGCAACATCATATCTGGAACATTATAAAATTGGCAGTGCTGAAAAGGCATTAGTAAACATTATTAAGAATTTCTTGCAGGCAATTAGACTCCAATAATATCTTTGGAGAGGGCATTTTTTGTGTGTGCATCTTTATTTCTATTCTGCTAATGAGAGACTAATGAGCCACAGACTTGTTACCTAGGAAGAATATCTCAGCAAAGCTCTAGTGAACTTAAAACCAGTATTTACAAACTGATTATTGTTTGCATTCATTATACTTTTTAAATGAGGAGGGACTGTGATTAAAAAAGAAAAGCCAGGAAACAAAATTGCTCCTTGCCAAGAGATCTCTGAAACTCTGAATGTTGAAAGGCTAGGTTTCCTAGTCCTGAGGCTAGGGTCTTGCGGGGTTCCTTCTACTTGTTTATTATCGTATAATTCCTGCCTTCTCTGAGCACTATAACACCAGTTTCATAAGGATTGGAGGGTTATCAGTTCTTTTACTTTTTCTAACACAGGACAGAGATGAATTATTTTGCTCACAGACAATGGCAACCCTTCTTGCTCTCAGTGAATGGGAAGAGAGCTCATTCATAAGCTACACTTGCACTTTCAGACTAGAATAGATAGTCCGTTCAAGGAAGGATAGCCTTGTGGTTACAGCATGGGGTTGGGACCGAAGAGATCTGGTCAAGTCTCAACTTTGCTACAGACTCCCTGTGTGACCTTAGATAACTCACTAGGGACAGTTTTTCACAAATGCTTATAATCCATTTAGGCACCCAACTAAGGTAGCCAGGTTTTCAGAAGATCACAGCATCCAATACGCTGATTTCTTTTGAAAATTTGGCCATAAATACCACTGTGGGAACCATTCCTCTGTGCTGAGCACTCAAATCTCTGCTCCCCTGAGCTCTTTTGAAAATTGGCCCTTTAATCTCTCTGTGGCTTTGTTCTCCCCTCTGTGAAATGGGAATAGTCAGTACTTATTTTCTCCAACCGTTGTGACTTGCCTGTTTAGATTGTAAGGCAGAGGTGGGCAAACTATGGCCCATGAGCCACATCCAGCCCGCGGGACTGTCGTGCCCGGCCCCTGAGCTCCTGGCCAGGGAGGCTCGCCCCTGGCCACTCCTCCACTGTCCCTGCTCCCCTGCAGCTATGTCGCCGTGCGGGCAGTGGCTGCGAGCTCCTGCCTCTCTGAGTGGCATGGTAAGGGGGTGGCGGTGGCGGGGTTGGATAGGAGGTCTCAGGGGGCAGTCAGGGAACAGGGGGCAGTTAGGGCCGGGAGGTCCTGGGGGCCAATCAGGGGACAGGGAGCAGGGGAGGTTGGATGGGGTGGAGGTTCAGGGGCAGTCAAGGGTCAGGGAAGGGGGGGTTGGATAGGGCGTGGGAGTCCTGGGGGGCCTGTCAAAGGGGGGGGTGTGGATAGGTCGGGGCAGTCAGGGGACAGGGAGCTGGGGGTTGGATAGGGGGTGGGGCTCCAGGGGGCAGTTTGGGGCGGAAGGTCCCAGGAGGAGTGCAGCAGGAAGTATTTCTTCACACAGCGCACAGTCAACCTGTGGAACT
Source organism: Lepidochelys kempii (assembly GCF_965140285.1). Taxonomy (NCBI): domain Eukaryota; kingdom Metazoa; phylum Chordata; order Testudines; family Cheloniidae; genus Lepidochelys; species Lepidochelys kempii. The sequence continues at coordinate 3,014,105 of NC_136387.1, read as the reverse complement.
CCTTGCCAGAGGATGTTGTGAAGGCAAAGACAGTAACAGGGTTCAAAACAGAACTAGATAAATTCATGGAGGATAGGTCCATCAATGGCTATTACCCAGGATGGACAGGGGTGGTGTCCCTAGCCTCTGTTTGCCAGAAGCTGGGAATGAGCAACTGGGGATGGATCACTTGATGATTTCCTGTTCTGTTCATACCCTCTGGGGCACCTGGCATTGGCCACTCTTGGAAGACAGGACACTGGGCTAGATGGACCTTTGGTCTGACCCAGTAGGGCTATTCTAATATTCTTGTTTTATTTTTCTCTAGGGATGTCAGGTTAACTTATTTAAATAGCACCTTCCTATAGTGCCCCACCACATCTTTCTCCTTGACCCCCTTTCCTTGCACTTTCCCCCACAGTCTGTGTTCCGCTCATTTGTTTTATTTTGTTCATGGCAAACATCAATGTGTTCACGGGAGGCTGCAACCAATTCACATCCAGGACTTGGCATCCATTATAGGGTTAACAATAAACCATCATCCAGGTTTTTGACCGATTCTTCCCCACAACTCTGCATCAGCTGGGCTGGGCTGTAAACTTATGATTAGCAAGCACAGGGCAACCTGTTCCATCATTTCCCTACCTTATGTGCACTCACTATGAGGACTGTCAGCAATTATGCTGGTAGGTATTAAATACAATATACAGCACATGGCAGTGTAAAATTATGGAATTTGAGGTTTTTAATGAGCTCAGGTGCAATACAAAAGCACTTTTTTCTGTCCATAAAATTATATGGCTTGGAATCAGGGCTTTATACAGCCCAGATAAAGCCATTTTATTTAAAAGGAAAAAAAATACAACAACAACGCCTTGGCCCAGCACAATTATATGCAGATTTGTTCATAAATCTGAGGCTGGAGCAGATGTGCAGCACATGTTGAAAATCCAGAGCATGTCGCTGGAACTTGAAACATAAACATGAACCTGTTTCCAAAGAGGAAAATCTGTTCACAGCGAGGAGCTGACCCTGTGCTTTAAACAAAGATCAAGTCCCTTCTGCCTATTGTGCCTTTGCCATGTGTTTACTCTCTATGCGCAGTGCCTAGGGTAATTTAAGGAACAGCCAGCGGAAAAGAAGCAATTTACCGAGGTCACATAGAGCCAGTGGCACTCTGGGCATAAGAAAACATGAGGTAGAATGTGACCCAAACCCCCCAACTATCAAGGGTCCCATTAGACTGGGTCATTGGTATCATGCCAGATCTCTCAGCTATATTTTTAGATGTTCGAAGTCTTTTGCCCTGTAGCTAAATCTCGTAGAAAAACGTAACTGCACTTCCCAGTGGGTAGAGGCTCTAAGAACTAGCCTGCTTTACACACTAATGTGCACTGTGTGAGTCGTGGGGAGTGAAATTCCCTTAACTTGCTGCATGATTATATTTCTTTGGAGCGTAGAAGGACAGCCCCTGGAACATTTGCACCCTGACAGAATGCTGCTCTTCTAATGGAGAACAATTGGAATTACAACAGCTGCTGCTCTCCAAGGTCTCAGATTTCCAGGTCTTGGTCTTTTGCACGTGTGCCATCTGTGATTCGGTGCGTGGCCATTCCTTTTCTCTCACTCATTATTTTATTTATCAAAAGAGGGGCGGGACACTCAGGGTGCAACAAGAATGCAAAGTGCTTTCCTCCTGATCCTTGAAAAAGCTTAGCCCTCCAGGTAAGGGCTAAGGTCATTTGCTGGTTAATATGGGGCTTCTTGCACTCCATCTGCTCCCACCAGGTCTACAGATGAATGGAGGAGTTAATTTACCCGTACTAATGATGTCACGACCTACAAGAACACCAATGTTCCAACCTCCTTTCTTCTTTCGGTGGATAGGTGGTGGCAGAGTGTGTGTGAGTGTGTTGTGAGAACTCTTGCTAGGAGCTGGGAGCTTCAGGTCTGATATTCATCCAAGTAGCGCCAGTGACTTCAGATGGGGCTGGTCGCAGCGATGAGGACAGCAGGACGGGGCTCTAACATTTCCCAAATACCTCCTTGTGTCAGTTATCACGTTCACAGCTCAGTAGAGTTATCCTGCCTAGAGTAGGAAGGATGGGCAAGTGGACTGGATGCTACGCTGGGGTTCAGGATCAGCCTCAGGTTTAGACAGGCCATTCCTCTGATTTTAAGCCAGACAGGCCTCTTTTTCTATGGTTTGTCCCCTGTCCGGTAATGAGACAAAACTGGACGTGGCTTTGTCCGGTATCATGCACGGAGGATGCCATTTTGAAGCGTGCGCTGCTCCAACCTCCACCCAGGTGATCTCACACACATCTAAGTCCCACCAGTGAGGGCGGGGCAGTGTACTCTTCAAAATGGCACCCTGCCTGCAGCATGATCAGGAGCGCACGGTGCCTGCGAGGGTGTGCCAGCAGGGGCACGGTCACACTGGTTTGATGGGTCCCCGCCGTTCTCAGAAGTACCGTATATACTGTATTCTGGGGGTGGATCAATGGCCACCCTACACAGGCTTGTTGTGTGATCTTTGGCAAGTCACTTAAGCTACCCTGTGTCTCACTTTCCCATCTGGGGATAGTCTTTCCTCAGGGTGTTGTGAGGATAAAGATGCCCAGATCTGAGGTGGATCAGTGTCAAATAAATGCCTAGATAGATAACTGAAATGGGGTTTCATTTGAGAAATGGCCAGATATGCAAATCTGTTTCAGTTTCAGAGGAGATTTTACAACTTGGAAACCCAAACGACCCCGACACTGACCGTGCATAACCCAAACACCGAGCCACTGACACAGTTAAAAGGGCTGTCAGCGCTTACATGGTTGCCTGAAACTGGAAAAATTTAAATGTTCCCAGTGGCCCAGCTATTTGTCCTTCCACATGACTACCGCTCAATCCATCGCCCACAAGAGGCAAAGAGAGAGAGAAAAAGGGATGCATTATTATTAATAAATGAATGGAGCTATTTGTTATTTATTATTTAAGCTCTCAATACCAGCAGGCTTGAGTGATACATGAAATATAGGCAAGTAATTTATTTATTAGGAAAAATAATGATTTCCCCCCCCCCCCACCCTGTACCGTAGCCTTCTATGACCCAGAACACTAGGGGGTTTATCAAATACAAATACGATGACTTATAATTTTAGAGTCTTTCACAGCATTGTAACTGACAACCTTTTTACCATAAGTACATTGAGCAAATAATTTATAGAAGTATTCTGGGAATATTTTAGGGTGTTTTATTACCACTTTTGAAAGCTATGGCATGTTATTGATTTTGGTGTATTAATATAACCTAAAAGTGAGGGTCCCTAAACCAAATCAGCTTTGATGACATTCCATATAGTTCAGAGAAGGGAGCCTTGCACTTAATGGCAGAGGTTCACAATTACACGTTATAGCCAAAAGTTTCAGATAATGAAATTTTGCTCACTAAAGAGCTCTAGTAACAGCAGACTTATTTTTTACAAACCAAATTCCTGTAGTAACTATTTGTCAGAATTTTTGAAGCCTTATTTCTTGCATTTGTATCATGCAATTTACACTGTGTTCATAAAGATTACATCCCCAGGATGAAGAAAAGGAGTACTTGTGGCACCTTAGAGACTAACCAATTTATTAGAGCATAAGCTTTCGTGAGCTACAGAAGTGAGCTGTAGCTCACGAAAGCTTATGCTCTAATAAATTGGTTAGTCTCTAAGGTGCCACAAGTACTCCTTTTCTTTTTGCGAATACAGACTAACACGGCTGTTACTCTGATCCCGAGGATGGGGGCAATCATCATGATCCCTTTGTGGTTGCCATAAAAATAGCATATTTCTCTTAAAAGGGGATTGCTTGTTTACTGGACTCTTAAAAATAGTTATGTGCCCATTTCTGTATTTATTTTCCCTTTCCTTTTATGTGAAATAAAATGTTGATTAGAGGCACCAGGTAGAGCTTCCCCCTTCCACAGCTGCCTTTTAAAATCTATATAAGGAGATCAAATTAGCCTCTGTGCTGAGTGTCAAGAAGAGCAGCAATGACTGGTGTTTTTGTGAACCGGACACCTGTCCACTGAGTACTGCAGTGAAACAGCACATCTGATTTCCTGAGGCCCCTTCCAGCCCTACATTTCTATGATCTTACCTTTGCCATAGACAGCTGTCAGATGGGATCCACAATCTTGCTTGGACTCCAAACAAATCTCCAGATTCTATTACCATTTCCATGTCCCCATTTGTTCTTCATTCCAAAGTCTGTTCAATAGCCCTCCTTTCCTTACCCAAACCTTCTCAACCCAGCTAATTAAATTCTTGAAGTTTGGGAACTTTTTAAAAAAATATACTTACTCCTTGCCTTGGAAATTGTCCACTGTAACTTCCTTTTTTTAAAAAAAAATTAGAAGTGCCCTGTATAATAGTCTTATAAACAGCGGTTTCCTTTTAGCTGCAGCCTCTCAGAAGCTTCCAAACAAATCTTATTGTCTTACCAGTTTTGTTCTTTTCCTTCTGGTGTTTCTGATTTTCCTCTTGTGTTTCTACTTTCTTGTTTGTGCACTTGCTGTATCAATGGTGTCTTCAGTAGGAGATTATTTTAGAGTGAACGTCTGGTTATGAATTAGTTGGTGGGGCAAGCATTGAGCACGTTTTTATAGGTCCTGCAAGATCTGTGACTTTTCAAAGAATTTTTTTAGTGAAACATGATGGATGGCAGGTTTCATGGGGAGCAGAAAAAAATGGGAAGGGAATTCTGGGAAAGAAAATCTCCCTACAGATCCCCCCATATCATCCAGGCTTGTGTCCTGCTATGGAAAATGGTTTGAGACCTGATGCCCAAATCTGACTACTGCAGGGATCCTGAAGTCCAGGATACGGACCCTGGACTTCAGGAAAGCAGACTTCGACTCCCTCAGGGAACGGATGGCCAGGATCCCCTGGGGGACTAACTTGAAGGGGAAAGGAGTCCAGGAGAGCTGGCTGTATTTCAAGGAATCCCTGTTGAGGTTACAGGGACAAACCATCCCAATGAGTCGAAAGAATAGTAAATATGACAGACGACCAGCTTGGCTTAATGGTGAAATCCTAGCGGATCTTAAACATAAAAAAGAAGCTTACAAGAAGTGGAAGGTTGGACATATGACCAGGGAAGAGTATAAAAATATTGCTCGGGCATGTAGGAATGATATCAGGAGGGCCAAATCGCACCTGGAGCTGCAGCTAGCCAGAGATGTCAAGAGTAACAAGAAGGGTTTCTTCAGGTATGTTGGCAACAAGAAGAAAGCCAAGGAAAGTGTGGGCCCCTTACTGAATGAGGGAGGCAACCTAGTGACAGAGGATGTGGAAAAAGCTAATGTACTCAATGCTTTTTTTGCCTCTGTTTTCACTAACAAGGTCAGCTCCCAGACTGCTGCGCTGGGCATCACAAAATGGGGAAGAGATGGCCAGCCCTCTGTGGAGATAGAGGTGGTTAGGGGCTATTTAGAAAAGCTGGACGTGCACAAGTCCATGGGGCCGGACGAGTTGCATCCGAGAGTGCTGAAGGAATTGGCGGCTGTGATTGCAGAGCCATTGGCCATTATCTTTGAAAACTCGTGGCGAACCGGGGAAGTCCCGGATGACTGGAAAAAGGCTAATGTAGTGCCAATCTTTAAAAAAGGGAAGAAGGAGGATCCTGGGAACTACAGGCCAGTCAGCCTCACCTCAGTCCCTGAAAAAATCATGGAGCAGGTCCTCAAAGAATCAATCCTGAAGCACTTGCATGAGAGGAAAGTGATCAGGAACAGCCAGCATGGATTCACCAAGGGAAGGTCATGCCTGACTAATCTAATCGCCTTTTATGATGAGATTACTGGTTCTGTGGATGAAGGGAAAGCAGTGGATGTATTGTTTCTTGACTTTAGCAAGGCTTTTGACACGGTCTCCCACAGTATTCTTGTCAGCAAGTTAAGGAAGTATGGGCTGAAAGAATGCACTATAAGGTGGGTAGAAAGCTGGCTAGATTGTCGGGCTCAACGGGTAGTGATCAATGGCTCCATGTCTACTTGGCAGCCGGTATCAAGTGGAGTGCCCCAAGGGTCGGTCCTGGGGCCGGTTTTGTTCAATATCTTCATAAATGATCTGGAGGATGGTGTGGATTGCACTCTCAGCAAATTTGCGGATGATACTAAACTGGGAGGAGTGGTAGATACGCTGGAGGAGAGGGATACGATACAGAAGGACCTAGACAAATTGGAGGATTGGGCCAAAAGAAATCTGATGAGGTTCAATAAGGATAAGTGCAGAGTCCTGCACTTAGGACGGAAGAACCCCATGCACCACTACAGACTAGGGACCGAATGGCTAGGCAGCAGTTCTGCGGAAAAGGACCTAGGGGTGACAGTGGACGAGAAGCTGGATATGAGTCAGCAGTGTGCCCTTGTTGCCAAGAAGGCCAATGGCATTTTGGGATGTATAAGTAGGGGCATAGCGAGCAGATCGAGGGACGTGATCGTTCCCCTCTATTCGACATTGGTGAGGCCTCATCTGGAGTACTGTGTCCAGTTTTGGGCCCCACACTACAAGAAGGATGTGGATAAATTGGAGAGAGTCCAGCGAAGGGCAACAAAAATGATTAGGGGTCTAGAACACATGAGTTATGAGGAGAGGCTGAGGGAGCTGGGATTGTTTAGCCTGCAGAAGAGAAGAATGAGGGGGGATTTGATAGCTGCTTTCAACTACCTGAAAGGGGGTTCCAAAGAGGATGGCTCTAGACTGTTCTCAATGGTAGCAGATGACAGAACGAGGAGTAATGGTCTCAAGTTGCAGTGGGGGAGGTTTAGATTGGATATTAGGAAAAACTTTTTCACTAAGAGGGTGGTGAAACACTGGAATGCGTTACCTAGGGAGGTGGTAGAATCTCCTTCCTTAGAGGTTTTTAAGGTCAGGCTTGACAAAGCCCTGGCTGGGATGATTTAACTGGGAATTGGTCCTGCTTCGAGCAGGGGGTTGGACTAGATGACCTTCTGGGATCCCTTCCAACCCTGATTGATTCTGAGGAGTCCATGGGAGGCCAGGACCCTCCATTTATAATGAAGCCCTGTACCTCTGCACTGGCTCGGGTCCCTAGTATCTGTCAGGGACTAGGACATAAAGAGTCATGCCTCGTGGTTGGAGAAGGAGTCAGTAGCCAGGAACAGGAGCCCAGGGTCAGAGGCCAGATACCAGCGCCAAGGGTCGGAGCTGGGTTACTTGGTGTGAGACAAGGCAAGAGCAGGACTGAAAGAAGGCTGGAGCAAGTCTGAGAACAAGCAGGTGCAGGAGCTGTCGCAGCCGTGGGCAAATACTTTGAGTAGCCACTGAAATGGAGCTGCTGCTGGGCTTAAAAGCTGGTTTGCTGACTGTTCCCACCAGACAGGTGGTGTGGCCAGTCAGGCAGCTGACTACAGGGCAGCTGTGCTTGCTAGGTTGCCCAGAGACTGGCTTTGCTGCAGGCCCTGATTCCTGGGCACTATTAATACCACGTTGTTATAAGTTAGCACTGGATAAAAAAAATTTCGGCAAAGAATGCAGATTTGGCAACACTGGAACATTTTGCAAAAGTGTCGGTTTCACCAAATTGTTCATTTTAAAACCAAAAAATAGGAAGAAAATGGAAGAGTTTCATTCTGACAGTTTTGAAATGAAACATTTTGATTTTTTCCATTTGAAACACCTTTTCCTTTAATTATTAAAAAACATTTTAAAATGGTAAAAATGGAAACCAAACAGTTTGTTCAACAGAAAGGGATTTTTTTCCTTTTTCTTTTCAAAATTACCAATGAACCCAAAAATGCTTAGTGACCCAGGTCTGCTATTGGCTCTCACCAACTTGGGAATTCTGGAATGAGTATGAGTGGGGGGGGCTCATTGGAAAAGGTAATACAACCTTGGGTAGTGGTCACCACAGTGCTTGGAAGGGAGCCGTGTGATTTGTTCTTCCACTGTTGTACTGAATGGTGTGTATGTGTGTATGAATTGTATATTAAAATGATACTTATTTTTTATTTTTGGGGAAATAATTTAATAAAAATAATGTTTTTAGGGAAAACATACTAAATCTGAGGAGCAGGGAAAAGCCCATCTGGCTCAACCTTTAAAATGTATCTTAATCCGAGCTTCCTGCTCATTTGCCATGTGCTTGGCTGTGTGAAAGGCTAAAAAGCGGCACCCTTAAAAGGGAAGTTGTATTCCTGGTTATCTGAAAAGCAAGTTCTTCATTAAATTTGAAAGAGGCATTTTATATTCATCAGAATAGATTTTACCACATCTTTATTTCCCAGTAAAGCTCTTTTCTTCCTTCTGTAGTTGTGGCATGACTACGCCATATCTGACCCCGGGGTTAGAACTCTGGGAAGCTATTTTTCCACTTCTTTGGAGATTTTAAAATGTGTTTTACTTTATTTCAATAAACATAAATGCAGTGGACATAGGAGACTGTACAATTAACAGGCTCAGAGGTGGGAAGCACACATAGTAGTTGCATTAAAATACAAATTGTATACAGAAAAGGAGTACTTGTGGCACCTTAGAGACTAACCAATTTATTTGAGCATGAGCTTTCGTGTTTTATTACACTTATATTTCCCTTGCAATGGACAATCGATGGTTTAGAAATAATAATAATATCCATACAAACTAAAGGAGTCCCTTAAGTGCACTGCTAAGAGGCAATATATGCAAATGTAAAATGATCTTAGGGAACAATCCATCCTGTGGTTGCAACATTAGACTGAGGGTTGTCTGTGGAGGTGGGTTTTTGCGGTCTATTTTGCTACAGATTTTGGAATCTGTTGGCTAAGGGCTTGATATTGCGCAGCCCTTCTGAACTGTACCTCATAGTGGACTTGAATGGGAGTTTGTTCAAGCTTTTAGAAAGCCTTGGTAATGTCAGGTCTTGTTTCTCATGCTGTCCCACAAACAGATGAAAGCAATGTAACTCCAATGGGTCATCTCCAAGAGCTGTTAAGCACCTAACCCCCATTGAAAGTGAATGGAAGTTGAGTGCCTTAGTATTATTTGTGCCCTGGAAAATCTCTTCTGGGAGCCCCACCATCCATATATTGCTTCCCTTATTCAGACCTTCTTTCCACTTTTCATAGCCATCTAGATGGAAGCAGAAGATCCCATGGCATTTCTTGCAAAGCCTCTGGAGATCTGGGGATTCATGATGAAGGCAGCCATGACACAAAATGCACTTTGGATTTTTGGGGGGGTTCAGTGGATTTTATTGGGTTACTTCCCCATATGATGAAGCAGAGGTACCAGCCAGGTGATAGCAACTGCTCCACTTAAAATATATATATATATATATTTTTTCAACTGCTTGCATTGAAAAGGAAAGGAAATGGTGGGAAGAGAAGAAATGCCAAGTAGTATTGTACATGTGCCATGGAATTCAAAACTTCTATGTATTTTTCTCTTTCAATAAATGTAAGCAAGAATAAAATGTAGTGAAAAAATGTACTGGATCAAAGCTAGCTGCTCTGTACCCCCTGTGACTTCAATGGGAATGTCTGGTGCTCAGCACCTCTGAAAATCTGGTCGTTTATTTAGGTGTCTGTCTTTATGCGTTTAGCTTTAGGCACCCACTCTGAGAATATTTTGGCTGACACACAACTTACCTGATGTTCCAGCAGGCCGGTGGAAGAGCCAGCAGTAGAACTCAGGTCTTTTCATTTTCAGTTCTCTGCTTTTACTGTCAAATAGTCCTTTGTCTTGAAATCAAGTTCCATTTGGAATTGTGGTCAAGCCAAGTCTCGGATTTTAACCAAGTAAACGACGAGTGCTGATTACCTCTCTTCTGTCCCTGTCTCTTTGCAGAGTTCAGTTTGTGCTGAGTTGCTCTCTTGTGCCAGCCTCTGCCTTACACTGTCTGCAACCTTCACAGACTTCCATGACAACTAAGTGTTAGACTTTGAGCACCCGTCACATCCAGTTTATGCTCTTCAGTTGGTTTCTGCCATTTAGGCTTCATTTAGGTTTGATAATGAATGGAACAGTCAGGTGCAAGATTTTAAGTCTCAGTTTAGATGAATTGTGCACAATACACACCGAGCCGGCAGCATGTTTACAACACCCGGTGACACAATACGTTACTCATTGTTACTTGAGCTTGGAGGCATTGCCATAGAAATATGGTAGATTGCACATTGTTTGTTTTTGCAGCCAGCCTAAGGTAGTGTTCTTAGTGCTTGCTTTTGGATTAAACCCCTGACTTGTAATCCAATCGGATACCAGCGGTGAGTATTTATTATGGTCTGCAGCTTTCAGGCACATTGGAGCCTGTGATAAAATCAAACATTCTATGTATGCAGGCGCTTTGATTGACAGGTGGAGCAGCAAATCAATAGGAGCACTGTGATTCAGTTCCTGGGGTGCAGTACAACACCCGGAGTCCTTGGTAGCGTGCCTTGTGATATGAGGTGCACTGTCCCGTGCCCTGGATTGCAAAATGCCTCCTATGCTGTTATGTCTGTGAAATATTTCTTTAGCCGAATGGCATTTGGGGAGAAAACTTCTCGTCTCAGTTAGACCAACTGAAGATACTGGGGTGACTACGAATAACATTTGGTCTCATGGCCTTTGCTCTTTGCCTTAGGGTGTCTAGTCTTGTCTTGTGAACCCCTATTTCATAACTTTGTGAATAGTCAAATTCTTTGCCTTGCTACAGCCATGGCCAACCATAGTGCCATTTTGGCTCAACTCTGTTAGCGTTTTTAGTTTCCTTGTACTCTCCTTGTCCCATCTGTTGTGTCTTGTCTTCTACTCAGATAATAAGTTCCTTTGGGACCAGAACCATCTTTTTGTTCTGGGTTTGTACAGCTCCTAGCACCCGGGGGGTCCAGGGCCATGACTAGGGCTCCTAGATGCTACAATAATAGAAATAATAACTAATCATCATCACAATAATAGCTCTCCACTGGGAACTGGACTGAGATCACCACCTTATTTCAAATATAGGCCAATGAATTGCCAACAGAGGGCACTGACCTTTGTTCACGACTCACTGACCTTTACCAGTCTCACACCTGTGACCAGGAAGCTAAAAAGCTCGCTCTCTCCTTATCGACTAGAGCGGGTCGGGATTTTTTTACCCCTCTGTAAGCAAGTTAGATAAAAATCAATGTTTTCATTGTTTGACATTTTTTGGCGTTTTAATTGAACATTCTGCCCCCCTCCCCCCTGCAATTAATAAACAATCAACATTTCTTGTGGAAATATCCAGCCCCACAAGAAGCCACTTATAGCTATAAATATCTGACCAGCTATACTGCCAACTGGCTGGGTTAGCCACACCCCCATTACCATTGAACCTGGCAGTAATGACCAAGTTCCAGAGGAAAAGAACTAATGAGTTAATTACCATGTAATAACAGATTCATGACATGCACATGCATGCTCTATAGCTTCCATGTATTTAGAGTGCTATTACATGGTTATTTGTGATCTTTAAAATAAATAAGTGGGGGTAGAGGTGGGGATGGCTGTTGTTTTCCCTAAAGAGCATACATAATTTTGCTCCACTGAAGTGAGTACCATTGCACGTTTGACTAAGAGATGACTTTGGAGCTATATAATACACTTCGGAAGAAAACAGAGGATTACAATGTGTAATGCACAGTGACCCTGGCTAACTCAGATCTCTCCCAATAGGAACAAGAGAATGTTTTTTCAGAATCAGTCAGAGATAACCATGACTAAGGGGTCACAAAGAAAGAAAATGGTGCATTGTATAGCAAATTGCTGTATGTTGTTCTAGGACTTGATCTAGCAAAGAATTTAGGCCCCCATCAGCTCAGTACTTAAGCACATGCTTAACTTTGAACATTGACCTCCTGCAGTCTCTGCCAACCCTAATCTTCTATGATTCTGTGATATGCTTAAGGGCCATCAGAGACAATGGAACTACTCACATGCTTAAAATTAAGTACAAGCTTAATGCCTTTGCTGAATCAGGGCACTAGTATTTTGTAAAATACTGCTTTTTCTAATCGAATAGACCATTTGCAGCTTTAATTCAATGAATAGAGGAATCTGCACTCACCTAAAATATACAGATAAGACTCAACCCTAATCTCCATCACTCCTTCCCCTCTAAACATTGTGGGGATCAGTAACTTTCTAATTAAGAGTGATTTTACTATTTTTTTCAAATATAAGATTATTCTGTTCCTACAAATCTCCTTCTGCCATTACGTGGGCTTCTGAAAACTCCCCTCCCCCCAAATTGGTAATTTATTTTTTTTAAACAGTACACATACAAACATTGCTATTTTAATTAGGAAGAAGCAAACAGAAGGGAAAAGCTGTAAGGCAATGCAAGTATTCCTGCTACTCTTTACGTTTTAATTATTTATTGGAGTAAATAAAATTAAATATTTTCATAGCAATCCAGAACAGGATCTGAAGTAATTACTCTGTCAAATTCATCAAAAATTCTCTCATCAAAATAAAAACCTTGATGTCATTGAATAATTTATAGTACAAATACACAGAAATTGTAAAGTATTATAAATAGAAAACTGCAGGGTAAGTGAACATGAATTAGTTAGGGGTTATGTTTCTGAAAGAGGCTGTCATAAGCTGCATACATTTTTAATAAGCATTTTTGAGGCCTAATTTTAGTGCACCGTATAGATCAACAATTACAGGAAACAACCAAAAAATGGTGATTTAAAAGCACATCTGTGCAAGATACAAGCTGGATTGTGTGAGAAAGAAAAGCTCAGAAAGAGAAGTAAAAATTTGGACTAATGATGTGTGCTACTGAATGTTATGGTTTAATATGAATCATTTGCCTGACAGCAAATATATTAACTAACCCCATCCCTGTTATCAATTAATCCCAAATCCTGGGACAATAATGGGGTACTAAACACCCAACTGCTCTATGACCTCTAATGGCCATAATCCATAATGGGAGTGGGCTAGCTTAGTGGTTTGAGCATTGGCCTGCTAAACCCAAGGTTGTGAACTCAATCCGTGAGGGGGCCATTTAGGGATCTGGGGCAAAAATTGGGAGTTGGTCATGGTTTGAGCAGGGGGTTGGATTAGATGATCTCCTGAGGTCCCTTCTAACCCTGAGATTCTATGCATTCAATCTATGTTCAATTTTGTTCTCTCTGTGCCTCAACCAAATGGGGGTCTTTCTAGTGACTTTAGTGGGAGCTGGATTGGATTCTCTGTCTTTGCAATCCCACAAGCCGCTGAGCTCCCATTGACTTTAAAAGGAGACAGAGGATGCTCAGCACCTTGTGAGACTGTGTCTTTTGGGTTTGATCTTGCACCACTGAAGTAAATGAGAGTTTTGCTGTTGACTCCAATGGAAGCAGGCTCAAGTCCTTATGCTGTAATATGGGTCTTCAGAGGTTTTGGTTGAGCAATATACATTTATGTTGCTATATACTGTAATTTATAAACAAAGACCATGCTGAGTCAGAGGCTCTAATCTGAACAACCCTGACTTTGGTTATTTCTCTCTCTTTTTTTCTTCATCTTCAGAATCTACTTCTGGATCTAAATTCTGTGTCAAAAAGCTCATCTACTTGAGCAGCAATAAAACAATAATCAAGTTGCAAAAAAAATCAAGTTGCAGTGGGGGAGGTTTAGGTTGGATATTAGGAAAAACTTTTTCACTAGGAGGGTGGTGAAACCTGGAATGCGTTACCTAGGGAGGTGGTGGAATCCCCTTCCTTAGAAGTTTTTAAGGTCAGGCTTGACAAAGCCCTGGCTGGGATGATTTAGTTGGGATTTGTCCTGCTCTGGGCAGGGAGTTGGACTAGATGGTCCCTTCCAACCCTGATATTCTATGATTCTATGATTCTATGAATAATAAGGGCTCTGAGCCTTCGGTCACTGAAGTCAATGGCAATATTCCCATTGACATTAGTGGGTGCATGACTGATCCCAGTAACAGTAGCATTCCTTAAAAGAACATGTTACATAACAAAATTGAAGAAAGTCCTGATTCTATGGATCAAATTTTCAATCGGAAAAGAAATGCATATCTGATGTAACTCCATTGAAGACACTGACTTAATTCCAATGTAATTGAGTTCACACCCTAGCTTTGTGTCTCAGGATGTCTGTTCAGTTCCATGCTTTGAAATTTATAAACAATTCTGGTCCTTCCCTTAGAATTAATCCTGGGAGTGAAAACACAAACAGCTTATAAACTTTGTGCCATACAGTGTTTATTATGTTTTAAGCGGGATCGTTCGAGTGGATATTTTTCTTCGCCTTCTTGTAGCACTTCACTATTTTGTTAGACATGTCACTTCAGAACATATCTGGCCAAATCTTTATTTTGCAAGAGCCGGTAAGAGAAGCATGCACTTTTTTGATCAATATATGTTACTGAAATACATAATGATTTTCAGACAGATAAGTCAAGGAAGCATTATCAGCTGTAGAATATGCTATCTTATTTCATGCAACTGACTTTGGGATGATCAAGGTTCTTTCTGTCTGTGGGACTAAAAGGAACCTATTCTCCTCTGCTTTTTCAGGGAGTTATGCATGTAAATCTCTGGCACATCAGAGAGGTCATTGTACAATGTGCAGAGCAGGTACAGAACCAATGGGAGTAGGAGCAAGGTTGGACCAAGTTAAAATGCCATAGCCCTTCTCTGCATTCATTGTAGATGATAAAACACCTAAATAATTCCTGAGAAGAGTGGGAGGGTACTCAGGAAGCTATGGAAATCTTTACATGGCGTAACTGGTGGGTACATAAATCTTGTGCTGGCCCTCCTCAAAGGGTAAACGACACCCTGCTCGAATGTAGTCCAAGACAAATCTATTGTCTACAGAATAGACATTGGAACTTATTACCATGCTATTTCCATTCCAGTTCAGTGGCCAGGACTTTTTCAAATGGCCGCATTAGCATTGTCACCAGTCATTTTCTACGGGGTTTACTATGACTCAGGGGGTTCCAGCCTCATGTTTAATTACTATCACACTAAGATGCTTCCAATTCACAAGGATGCAGGGAGGAAGCCTTAACTTGCTGCTTTAAATACCACCTTGCTATATGTCAGCCTTGCAGAAAACATGTTTTTAATGATGATTTGATAATGGATGAGCTATTGGATAGTTTTTCAGAGCTGGGTTTAGCTGTAATAATGCCTCTTTGTCTAAATCTTGCACGAGATCATTTGTGTGGCAGAGGCGGAGGCTGCTGTGAATTGTTGTTCACCTCTCAGGTCCTTCCTTTCTCACTGTTCAATATTTGATAGACATTCTTTCTCTTACTTCACTATAGCCAATAGGGTATCAACCTTGGCCATCCTCTGGGGACACCTACCTGGAATGCTCAATTTTAGGGTTTTTCTGCTTAGCTAACTCAGACCTTTGGATAGTAGAAGGAAATTTATACTTTATATGTTGATTGCTAATCATTAGCAACCTACTGTAAAACCAGATAGTAGCTCGTTTAGGGAATTGCTTAATTTCCCTCAGCGTGTCCCAGCCCCACTTGCTTTAAAGGACAGGCGCTTAGCTTGATTTTTCTCTTTGGGTTTGGAGTCTTTAAAATTTCATCTTCTGTTGCTTGTGGTTCCATTGTAACATTATTCTTACCACTTTTCCTCTGCCATCTATTTTGCTTTTTACTCCATGAGGATATTATATTTTTTAGACGTCAGATGGAACAACAAAGGGAAAAAAACCCCACAATTCTTTTTCAAACCATGAATAGTTTTCCCTTTATTTTTTTAAAGTTCTGGTTCATCTGCAGCCAAGTTTATTGGAAATGACAGCTCAAAAGTTCAGTGAGTGAGTGAAGTTCTTAGAGATCAGAGGCCCTCTGCTGTTTCTACTGTCTCCCCTGTTTTAAGCCCTCAATACAAGGGCATCTTTTGGAAATTTCAAGGTCAGCTGTAGGTCTATTATTATGGGAAAGGAATTATTTCGCACTGGTATCCAACTTTTTGTCATCTTTCTCCTTAACCTACTTGGGTTCTTTGTAGTATCTGGAGGCCTTGGCTCTATTTCTTCTGGCCATTGTAAATGGTCTGATTGGTGTTGGTCATGTTATCACTTCTATCTCTCTGGTTATAAAGAGCAGCGATCGTGCCCTGCTGAAGAAACCATCCTTTCCATCAAATAATTCCCCTTAATTTTCACCTTGTCTCAAATTTCCCATTTCTCATCAGTGTTTCAGGAAAAAGATAACTATTGCTTTTCAGTAGCCACCACATCATTTTCACTTTCAGGTTAGAATACCCACAGCACAGAGACTGCTTTGGATAAAAATGCGACAGCCTCTTCCTTTTGCCCCTTCCTTCTTGCGGATTCAGGCTCTGTTTGCAGCTTGCAGCACTAGGTCCAACCACATGTTGCATAGGCAGATGCAAGAATACACACCAAAGCTCTGATAACGGATTGCCGCTTCTCATGTAATATCAGAACATTGATCTCCGATTGGCCATAAGATTTTGTGCTCCACTCCGATATTCTTAGCTCTTTGTTTTCCAATGAACAGCAAACGTGCCTGGTTGGACTCAAGTGTTTACACCTTTCCTACCCGTTCTTTTCAGAGCTCCAATTCTCTGCACCTTCTCCACCAAGCCGCCTCTATTCCAGTTCCCACAAGCTGACATATTGCTCCTTCTCCCTGCACAGCTGCTGCTCCCCCACTCCCAGGCCAGCTATAACTGCTAAACCTGTGTCAGACAAGTAAGCTGCTTCTCTGCCTACCTTTCTGCTTCTGCATGACTGGAGCAAATGCCAGCTTTGGATTTTAATGAGCCACTTATAGCTAAAAGTTATTTCCACTTTTAACCTCAGCAGGTTTGAACCCAGGCTCAGCAGGTTTGTACTGAAAAACAAGTACACTGACCCCACAGTGCTACCAAACACCTGGTTTCAGTAGTATGTGCAGAGTAGTTAGCGGCTTTTTCTGGTATCTCCATTAATTGATTTATTTTATATCTGGTTGCTGGGTTTCAGTGTGGGACCTTTAATTTGGAATAATTGAGCCTTATTCTGATTTTACACCATGCAGCTCCACTGACTTTGTTGGAATTGCTCCTGATTTACACTCGTGTGAATGAGATAAGAACTGGGTGTACTGTTTCCCGCTGCCACATCTTATGGGTATAATCCCAATGGTGTCCTTTACAGTGAGTTTTCTTCTGTTGTGTTAAAAATGTCCATAGACAAAGATCAAAGCTGTACTTGAAGTCCGCAAGGCTGTTATTACAGATTAAAGGAAACAGTGAAGAAAGAAAGAACAACTAAGCAGAGAGAGCTTGATGTAGGGGACTCATTGGTCATCTTAAATCAACTCATTGGGCCTGTCCTGCAGCAACCTAGAATATCACCTAACACTTACAACTGCAATCTGAAGGAACAACCTTACAGTTACCAGTCCACCTCCTCAGTCCCCACTGTGTCTTTTGCACACTTTATCAGTTCTTTTCATTATCCAAGGAACACAGGCAGCCTTTGGCCATTGGATCACCAAATAATGCAGGGATTGCTATCCAAATAGTTTCTCGACCTTTCACTGGAAGGTGCTGTGATACTTTGCTTTATGACCTTCCTGGGGAAAAAAATGTCTCCCCTGTTCCTGACAGGTGGGCAAGGCTGTGGCTTGAGTCTGACATCCCAAAAGTGGGCTTGGTATGTATGAGGAAGTTCCATTAGTTGCCAATTACATGTCAAATTGATTCTAAAAGGGCATTGATGACTTAGAAAGCAATGTAGGGTTTAGGGCTTGAGTATTTATCTGAGCAGTTCTTTCCCTCTGCATGGGCCTAGTCACTGTTTGCCACCACCTAAAGCTCTTTTATCAGCCATTCCAAAACAAACAAAACCCAAATAGGCTTAACACCTTTGGAACACGAGTTTTTAGTTATTATGCAGAATTCATTTGAATCTGGAGATCTGTAAAGCTGAGTCAATACACTGGTTTCAATCTAAACTGAAATCTTACTTTTTAACCAAAACTTATTCTTCCCTCTGAAAGACTTCTTATCTGCATATGTATTGATTGTGCCTCTATTGCAAAATGCCCGAGAATGCCTTTACATGAAAAGTGCCATGGAGTCTTGTTTTGAATTAACACTATTAGAAACAATTGAAAGCAAAGTAGTGGTAGGGGAGGGGTGAAATGGCCTTTTCTGATGTTTAGGAAATAAGTATATATACGTGAATGGCTTGAACCAAGGCTCCAGATCTCAATGCCTCCAAACTATGGCAGACTTTGGATCTGGCTCTGAATTTTGCAGCTGACCTTTTTCTCTTGTACCACCCTGCTATGACAAAACCGGGGGAGGTAGGGATAGGGCATTTTTGAGAATGCTTTTGCTTTAACTGCTCCCTTGGTGCACTAGAACCCAGATTCAGTGAAATTCAGGGACTTGTCCGTTTCTCCAGGTTATCTCCAGCAGGGGTTGGTTGGTGTTAGAGGGGTGATATCAGAGGAAGGGTGATCTGGTGGTGAGGGAACAAGCTTCGGACTTGGGAGACTGGGATTTAATATTCTGTATTATCAAAGCCTGCTTGTGTGACCTGGGGTAAGACACTTTGCCTCCCTGTAAAACCAGGATATTAGCACTTCTCTTTGTCACAGGGGTGCTGTGAGGATAAACACCTTAAAGATTGTGAGGCGCTTGGGTATTACTGTAATGGGGGGCCACGTTCCTTAGTGAGAGGAGTTTTTTTGTGTTGAGGTGGGTTTGCTGCTTGTGTTTTGGATTTTGTGTGCATCTGGAAGGCTACTAATACACACAGTGTGTAGAGCTAAATGAATAACAGTTACAACGGGCTGAACTGAAATCCTGGATCAGAACAACAACATTCTGGATCTGGGTCTGCACTCTGAAGTAATGGCTTTGTTTTAAACGTTGCCTCTGCATTGACAAAGTCCTGGGAGACTTATATTCTGAAGCTCTGATTAGATATGATAAATGAATGGTGATAAGGTGCTTTATGGGACTTTTCCATTGCCAGCTCCCATCTTTATTTTATTCTGTCTCTGAGTCAGTAGAAAACAGATTCTCCAGTGCATACACAACTTTGCAGCTCTATCACTCATGGGAAAGGTTTGGGTGGGTAGTGTCCAGATGTGCATTTCCTCTAAAATAGAGTGACTAGTCATTTTGGATGCCAGGCTTGAGACACCTTAAAGGGGCTAATTTTCAGAAAATATTGAGCACCCACCCTCTGAAAATCAGGCCCCTTTAAGGTGCATTCAACTGAGAAACCACAAATCCCTTGTCACTTTTGAAAATATTAGCTTTTTCACATTACGTAAGAACACAAGAATGGCAGTACTGGGTCAGGCCAATGCTCCATCTAGCTAAGTATCATATCTTCCAAGAGTGACCGGTGCCAGAGGTTTCAGAGGGAATGAGCAGAATAAGACAACTATCGAGCCATTCATGTGCTGTCATCCAGTCCCAGCTTCTGGCAGTCAGAGGTTTAAGGACACTCACAGCATGGGGTTGCACCCCTCATCAACTTGGCTAATAGCCATATATGGGCCTGTCCTCTAAGGACTTATCTAATTGTTTTTTGAACCCAAATTATACTTTTGGCCCTCCCAACATCCCCTGGCAATGAGTTCACAGGCTGACTGTATGTTGTGTGAAGAAGTACTCCGTTATGTTTGTTTTAAACCTGCTGCCTATTAACCAGAATGATCCCTGGTTCTTGTGTTATGGGAAGGGGTAAATAACATGTCCTTATTCACTTTCTCCACACCCGTCATGATTTATAGACCCCTATCATATCCCCCCTTAGTCGTCTCCTTTCTAAGATGAACAGTCCCAGTCTTTTTAATCTCTCCTAATTTGGCAGTTGTTTCATACCCCAAATTATTTTTGTTGGTCTTTGTACTTTTTCCAATTCCAATATATGTTTTTTCAGATTGGTTGACCAGAACTGCACACAGTATTCAAGGTGTGGGCATACCATGGATTTCTATAGTGGCATTATGATATTTACTGCTTTCTTATCTATCTCTTTTCTAATGGTTCCTAATATTTTGCTAGCTTTTTTGATTGGCACTGCACATTGAGCAGATGTTTTTAGAGAACTATCCATAATGACTCCAAGATCTCTTTCTTGAGTGGTAACAGCTAATTTAGACCCCACTGTTTTGTATGTATATTTGGGATTTTGTTTTCCAATGTGGATTACTTTGCACTTATCAATATTGAATTCCATCTGCCATTTTGTTGCCCAGTCACCCTGTTTTAGGAGATCCCTTTGTAATTCTCTGCTGTCATCTTTGGACTTAACTATTTTGAGTAATTTTTTATCAACTGCAAACTTTGCCACCTCACTGTTTATTTCCCTTTCCAGGTCATTTATGAATATGTTGAAGAGCACTGTCCCAGTACAGATCCTTGAGGGACCCTGTTATTTATCTTCCTCCGTTGTGTAAAAGGACCATTTATTCCTACGGTTTCTTTCCTTCCTTTTAACCAGTTACTGATCCATGAGAGAACCTTCCCTCTTATCTCATGAGTGCTCACTTTGCTTAGGAGTTTTTGATGTGGGACCTTGTGAAAGGCTTTCAGAAAGTCCAAGTACACTATATTCACCAGATCACCATGGTCCTCAGGCTTATTGACCCCCCTCAAAGAATTGTAAGAGATTGGTCAGGCAAGACTTCCCTTAACTAAAGCCATACTGAATTATGGTTATCTATATATCTGATAATTCTATCCTTTACTATAGTTTCTACCATTTTGCATGATACTGAGGTTAGGCTCACTGGCCTGTAATTGCCAGGATCACAGATTATCTATCTCTTTCTGGCCCGATTGCCACAGTTTCTGAGCGCCTCACAATCTTTAATATGTTTAAAGTGCATATAGCAGATTTACAGGACATAATGTAACTAATGTGACCCAAAAGGACATACTTTATTTCCTGAAAATTATAGGTTCATTTCTCAAAGGCTCCCTCAAAAGCTGCTTTAATTTGGGAGACTACAAAATACAACCAGAATGTCCAAAAAGTGCTACAGAAAAAAAAATCTATGCAGTAGATATCTGACTCCGCAGTGAAGACTTCCATTCCCACATGGCAACACTTAGCATTTCTGCCATTCCACCACACCACCCCACAATTAAGTATTGCTGTTACAAACCAGGTACCTTCTCCTGTTAATAACGACTGCTGTTAACAAACAAATTGCTCATTAACAGAGGATGGTGATGGATTTCACCAGGATTACAGCTCCGTGGGTCTTTTACAAAAGAACTACCCACAAAATGTTGCAGCGTCTTCTTTTAAGGATAAAGTTATTTTCTTTTGTTATTGAGGGTCCTAAAGGTGTCCAGAGGACATACACAGTGGTAAGGTACCATAGCACTATAGACAGTTACTTAAAGAGAATAGCTACCCTGCTATTTTATAACATAAAGAGTCCCTTCTAGATGTTATCTTTCAATAGGTGCACCTATTAAGACATTGCGACATATTAACAATGCACCAGAACTCAGCAATAAACACAACACTGTCATATGATAGACCTTATACTTTACAGTACCTACAGGGAATCACTTTTAAACATCTGTAACATATAGTAGTCTTTTTATATGAGTGTCTGAGTCATATAACAATAAAAATTGATAAAAAATAGTAATAAATCTGGATTTTACATCATGCACTGAGCAAAGTCTAAATTAAACCAATGTATTAAACCTTCAATGGCATAGACCAAATTAATTAAAAACACCAGGGTTAAGCAATTTAGCCATCAATCTTTTAGCTTAAGTGGGGTATGAGGTGCGTATGGTACCCTACTGAGGAAGACAAATGAAAGACCCACTGTACATAGGCTTACGTTGACCTGATGTAGGGGAGGTTAAATATGAGCCACTATTCCCAGGGAGATTTGCTATGGTTCCCTCAGCAAACTGTTTTTTTCAAGAGCCCTCTGCAAGCTGCAGTAAGCCACCTCTATTCTGCTTTTAGAACTCACGGTGGAACAAAGCAGGCCAACCATATGGTTCTGCAGGAGTCAAATGTGGGTTATGATGCTGGTGGTTCCAAGGAAGACGAGGAACTCTCCTAGAGATTTGGCGTGATCATTGCTTTGGTAATATAATGGACTACACCAGTGGTCCCCACAGAAAACGAAGACCCTTTTTTTTTATTCCCAAGGAGGATCCAGAGAGAGGTTCTGCATGACAATACACAATGTCATTCTTGCATTTTGGCCATTGGACCTTCAGACTGCAATTCCAAACAGACCTAGAGGAGCAGAATGGTCAAACAATAGCTGGCACCCATTGCTAGTGAAGGGACCTCAACAGAAAGGCAAGGGAGTGATCAGTGGGAATGGTTAAAGTTTCCGAGTATGGTAATAGCTAGCTCTTATTTAGCACTTTTCATAAGTTGATCTTAGTGTTCTTTAAAAGAGGTCAGTCTCATTATCCCTAATTTACCAATGGGGAAACAGAGGCACAGCAACTTGCCCAAGGTCACGCAGCAACAAAGCCAGGAATAGAACCCAGTTCAGTGGATTATTCACAATGTCACATGGCCTCCTTGGCTGCGTGGCATATTCTGGGGAAATGGGACCTCAACAACCATCAACATTATGTTCTAGAGCTGGTTGAATACTTTCCATATTTTCAAAAAAAAATTTGTTTTGGAAAAACAGAAAGCTTTGTGAAAAAACTCCTTTTTTGCTGAAAAACTTAAAGTTCAAAGAACTGCCTTTTTTCGTTTTCAGCAATCAAAATTTTTTTAAAAATCACTTTTTCATGAAAATACAAAATATGGTGAAGAAAATTTAGTTGAAAAAGGGAAAAAATCATTTTCATCAAAATTTTTCATGGGGAAAAGTTAATTTCCCAACCAGCTCCATTATTTTCTACAGTAACATTTAGTCCTTTGCTGTAGCAAAGGTGAATGTCCTGAAACAAGGACTTTGTCATGAATATCATGAACTTTTCCCCATCTTTTATTGAGATGGGTGGTGGATGACTAGCTGGGTTGATTGAAGGGGATTGGATGGACTCTTAGCTGGGGAAGTGTTGTTTCAGGATTGGGAAGAGATTGTGAGGGTATCTTTCCCTCTGGGCTCAACAGATATAAGCCCATGTTCATGCACTCTGTGCTTACGTCTACACTGCTAAAAAAGACCCAAGGCTGGGTCTACTGATTCTGGCTCATGCTATGAGGCTAAAAATAGCAGTGTAGACATTCAGGTTCAGGCTGAAGCCTGGGCTCTGAAACCCAGCAAGGGGGAAGGCTCTCAGAGCCCAGGCTCCAGTCTGAGCCCCAGCATCTGCAAGGCTAATTTTAGCCCTGAAGCACAAGCTGAACTCAATTGACCTGGCCTCTCAGACTCACTGCTGCAGGGTTTTTTTGTTTTGTTTTTTGTTTGCAATGTAGACATCCTATGTGGACACTAGGACAATGGTTTTCAACTTTTCCTATATCATGGCCTCCTCCTAAAAAAGATTGGAACTCCCCTCCCACATAGCTATAAAGAAAGAGAAGGATGTTGCCAACCCGCCTGCAGTCGTTCTGATCCCCAGGTTGAGAATCCAGGACCTAGAACTTTGCATGGGCTTACTGATAAGTTGACATAATATATACATTTGGCTACCAAAAAAGGTGAAAGATGATACCCAAGAGGTGTGAGTCACATGGCTCAGAACGCTACTGGAAGGCACTCAGATACCACAGTGATGGGCACTCTGTGAGAACAAGACTAGAATAGAACATCCACCATTTCACATCTCCAGAACAAATTAATCCTGGTGTAACTCCGTTGACTTTAGTATCTCTTGATTCCTTTGTGTCTTCCATAAAACCCTTACTTAAGTGTAACTATCTAATATTGGATGCGAGTTCAAGCCACACAAAAAACCCTCTAAGAAGCACTGAAGATTTAACACACCAAGCCACTGATGCTAAGCTTATTCACAAACTGTTGAGCCAACAAATAGATTGGCAGGCAGGGATTGGTGGGCAACACACTTAAAGGGTTCAAGTGGCATTTGAAGCATTCTGCAGAATGTGAAGTACACTTGAAACTAAGCTAGTGCATGCAGGCAGCAGCTGGGATTCATGTGATCCTTCCTCACAGATGAAGGCTCAAATCTTGTTGCTCTTCCTCCTTTTTTATTAATCCTTTATTCAGGCAACTACCCTAAGCACTCATGGGGAGTTTGCCTGTGTTAAAACTGAGTAAAGGACGTTGGAATTTGTTCTCGTATGAAAGAGTAACCACTTGTCACAGCTTTGGTGGATTCCCAGATGGTATTATATATGAAGTCTTCTTGGAGAAATTCTCAACTGATCTCCTCACCACAAGTATATCCTTTTATGTTGGGTTTGCCTTGTTCCTGGTCTCCTAAAATCAACATCTTTAAAGGGAACTTAGTACCGGGGCATAAGGAAGTCAGTTTATGATTGCACATATTAAAAGTAGAAAGATTGTATGATGTGGACCAATGTTAAAGTTAGTATAAATAGCATAAACTTTTAAAGTGAATTCAGCACAAAATACATTTCTTTTCAGTGGCTGGAAAAAGTGCGTGTAGCTTTGCTTTTAGTGGTACGTAACTTCATTGCTGGCAGACACTGGGAAATAAAGAATAAAAGTGTTACTACTGTGGCACTGGGTTTTGCCTTTATAAACAATGCTCTGGGAGCAATCTGCTTACTTGTGCAGGGTGGAAGGGCTGGTTTTAGGATTTAGAATCACTGATCCTCAACTACATGCAGCCTTGTAAATATTGTTATGCCATAGATTTCCCCATCAAATACCTTAAATAAGAATAACACAGTGCCCCTTTTGGTGCTGGCAATAACCCCATACGTCATAAGGGCTTGACATACAGGAGGATTGCTCTTTACGTCTAAGTCACCTGCCATGTTCAAGGGTTACAAAAGATTATACTCCCTGTCATTTGATCCACTGACTCCAGCCATATCTTTCCTTATGCAGAAAATATAAACACTCCAACAGAAGAGCCTAGGATGGAGGTCATGGCAGATGATGCGTAATTGTTGTGCCTCCAAATGTACATCTATCCATAACTACTATCCCCAAGCCTCATGGCCTTTCTGACTGCATGGCCACTCCCTGTTCTCTGAACAATGTATCCACCCTCTGCAGCCTGAATAAAATGGCCGGCCATGTGCCTAACAGGCCGTTATTGCACATACATATCTTTTTTGCATGTACAACAAATGTGTTATTCGTACGCACAGTCGCATGAACCTATCTTTGTAAATCAGTCCCTAGTATCCCGGGCCCAGATCCTCAAAGATACTTAGGGTCCTAACTTCCATAAGGCGTCTAAATACCTTTTAGGATCTGGGCCCTGGAGTTTAAAGTACCTTGAAAAGATGAAGATCTGATTCAGAGGTACTTGGACTCATGGAAGAAGGCCAGGTCCTCAGCTGATGTTAACCGGCACAGCTCCATTGACTTCAATGAATACCCCCTCCAGTCACCAACAAACTGAGCTGAATTTCAGCCCTTGAGATGATGAGCCTGGGTGACAGGGGTGCCTGTTTTTTCAGTTCTACTCTTTCACACACATCCAGTCCACAAAGGTCTGGTCTAGAGAGTTACCTAAGGTCAGATCAGTCCGAGGGAGCAAAATATCCAGCCAAGAAGCAGTGCATCCTGACTGCAACTGGGCAAAGGTTGAAAAAGCTGGGGCGCAGAACTGATCCCACACAGTCATGGTATGGGGGGGAGGCAGAGAAGTTGGTGTAACACTACCTTTGTGACACCCCCTACCCTCCGGGACACCAAGCTGAGCTGTTTTTCACCTGCAGTTTGGTTCCAATGGGCTTGATTTTCTTCCCACTCATACAAGTTTTACATCAGTCTAATTCCATTGGCTTCAGTGAAATTACTCTGGATGTAACAGCAGTGTGACTCCAAGAAGAATCAGTCCCATTGACTGCTAAGCCAGTGAATAGTTACAAAGCATGTGGGATGTAGCTAAATACCCTAACAGTTAATGGCCTGAGACTCCCAAACTCATTGCACTTGTGACTGAAGCAAGATTTGAAAGGATAACTCCAGAGGCTAGTTAACTGCCTAGCTAGCTAGATTTTGACTCTTTTGGAAAAAGCCTTTGTCAATACAAGAAAATGAATGTCCACCAAAAGATGCAATAAACTCCAAAGAGAAAGCCCTAAACAGAAGTGAAGCAGCAATATTCCCTGTTCTTCTATCTTCTTGGTATTATTCTGTTCTTATTATAAGTATTTATTTACAGATTGTGAGAAAAATACATGACCTTGCATGGCCCACAGCAGGTGCCCTAGAAACTATGCTAATTCCTGGAACAACCACAATAATCTCTCCCTCCCTTATTATGGCCATTTCTTTAATGTGGGAACATAAGAGTTCAGACCAACTGAAATATTTGGTGGGGGTGGGGGTTGAAAGATATAAATAAGCTAGCTGGGGTTTCAACCACTGGCTCAGCAAGATTATATGGGGCTAGTCTTTGCTTGCACTGTATCACCTTCTATTTTGGAGGCCAGCGGAATAACTGAGTTGTAAACTGCACGCCTTACAAATCAGTCTATCCTGACCCTGCTGGAGCATTCATTGCAAGCTGTAAAAAAAATAAAACCACTAGCAAGAATAAGGTTTCAGTGCGACAGCCCCATTTTCCATTGCAACAACCCAATTAACTGGTGTGTGTTTGTTTTACAAAGCTCTTAGCTACAATAAACCATGCAGATACACAGGCTGCAGAAAGCTCCGTAATTAGGACAAGGTGTACAAATTAAACCACTCTTTTTAAACTTCAAACTAGCTAACTTCTGACATACTGTACTGCTGGGGCTTCTGGGACTAGACCCAATTAACATCTTAGTATTTTATAAGCATCGTTTTAATTGCATTTGTACGCTATCTTCTCTCCAAGAGCCTTTCAAGGTGCTAGCCCTTGTTCAGGTTTTATTACTTTAGTGATTTAAAGCGACTCTATCTGTTCTTCCCGTTAATAATGTCTGCTGCTACTTCAGCTGCTGGTCTGACATAAAACTGAGCTCTCCGAAGAATTATACTTTAAACCAGTTACATTTAGCTTTATTATTACATTTTTAACCCCCCCCCCCATTTGAACATTACACCTTGAAACGTTTTATCAAACTGTCAGCTTTATAAGTGCAGGAAGAGTGAATGTTTTACTTTTCAGCGTTTCATTATGGCTCAGCCTCTTGGCCTACATGTGACACATTTTGCACCATGTGACACTGTCTTGCAGAGAGGCCTTTAGCATAGCACAGAGTCCCAAGATGCAAAGGGGGGAAGGGTAAAGTTTAACTATTTCAGCGATGGCAAAAAAATCCCCCCACTGAAATTTTGAGTTTGGCCGAGATGAATGGGCAACCGTCCCATTTTGTTTGATCATAGCATAGGCTTGTAAATCATTACTTCTGTGAGTAGGTATATTGATTGCAATGGGATTGCTCATGTGTGGAAGAATTGGGCCTTAACTGGAACATTGGAAAATTCTATGGAAAATCTGATGCATTTGAAGGAATGTGAATTCCCATCACTTTAATTGCTTTCGCTGTAAAATTCTCCCAAGTGCTATAGTCTTCTGTAAGCATCTGTTTTTGGAAACTCATCCTGCATTGCAAAGACCAAGTGAGATTTTAAGAGAGATTTAAAGGTATTAAAAAGTATCATGGGAAACTCCCCCCCATCCAATTAATGAAATGACACATAAAGTGCATTATCAGCTCCCTTTCCCCAGTACAGTATTTATATTCTTTCTTCTGTTTTTTGTGGGAGAAAAAATATATAGGAATGTGTTGGATCTTATTGAAATGATAAAATGACTAAAATGTTTACTTTATAATGCTGTCAGCCAAGCTCAAAATATTTTTCTTCTTTGCAAAATGCAACTTAGGGTGAATATGTACTAATGTTACTCTCATTTAGGGTTTCTGTTTTCTGGATACAAATATTGGGTCTTAAAAATGCAGAAGGTTCCTCCTGGAATATTTTGAACCTTTTCGCTTGATTGAGTGTCTTGTCAAACCAAACTGGCAGCAGCTCTCCTGGAGCTGCCTGAATCTATGCAGATATGATTTCTATCGTGCCTTTATTATGTGTAGCCCATAATAAGGATGAGCATGTATAAATCATCTCTGGCTGGCACTTAGGATGCAATACTCAAAGGAGAAAGACATTTCTGTTTTCAAATGTCTAGCAATTTCAGATATTATACAGTAAGTCTCCCAAGAACCATACAATCCTCAATTCCATGCAGTCCTCCTGTGAAAGAATAGGGCTTTCATATCTTACTTGAAAGACTCACCAGTGAGATAAGAATTGGGCAGTTAAGATGTGTGCTGTGTATTGCCGGGGTAAGTATACTGAAGTTCGTTTGCAAAGCCCCTCTAAGAAATTTGCAAAGAGATGAAGATTTTTGCCTCTGCCAGTCCTCATATAGAATTATGTGAGTGTGTTTGCATAAATGTATACCCTCATGTTTTCCTCCCTTCCCTGCTCCCATGGTATGTTCATCTATGTTCTAAAACATACACAATAGGCACGACACTAGATAATGTATGTGTTTGTGTGTTTTCTGGACAATCGAGCCACATAGTAATATGTAAAATTAAATAACACGTGAGATGGGAGCTGATCTGAGAAATTCTTACAAACTGTGATGCTCCCAACTCTGCACTATCTCTAATGAGCTGGTCAAAAGTAGGTGCAAAATGTTTGGGAAACATTCAAAAGTATTAAAGTTGTTTCTGTTCTGCAGGGACCCATTCTTCATTTTTTTGTATAATTTTATGAATATAGGTTTACAGAAATATTTATAGAAATCACTTCCAAAATCATTTCTGATTTTTTTTATTACTGAAAATCCCAGTTTTCAGTATTAAAATGTGGGGTTTGGTAAACAAATTTGATAATGATTAAAAAATGACAATGATAAAATGTTTGATTAAAAATTCAGTAAGCAGGGCACAGAAAAGGGAATATTTTGATAAAACCAGCAATTTTTCATGAAAAGCTGTGGTTTTTATTAAATGGCCATTTTTGATGAAAAATAAATTTGTGGAAAAAATTTCTCACCAGCTCTCTCTCTCTCTCTCTCTCTCACACACACACACACACACACATGCCAATCAGAATTTGTCAAAAGATAGTGTTAACCTCTGCCTTTCAAATTCCACACAATCAGATGTCATTATGACAAGAATTTATGAAACTACCATCCTCGATACTCCAAAATGATATGTAAATCAGAGACACCTATAATCATGGAGGTGGTTATAAATGGGATGAATGCTTTTTGGAACTATGATACAGGGATCATGGAGGTAGAAAGCAAAATAATACCTTATACGAAGGAACCTTAAATTGAGGGTGGAGTACAAAATTCTGAGCCCTTTGTAAAATTCAGCAAGCCACAGTGAAGTATATTATTTTCCACTGTATTAGAAGAAGGCAAACATGATAACAGGTGTCACTGAGAATGATCTCTAACGATGACCGCTAATGCCACTGTTTAGTGTACAATTGCCTGCCACATTGCACAGGCTGGACAATCACATATGTCATTGTTATTGTGACTATGTTTATACAGAATGTTCATCTGCCTTTACCTAGCAGAGGTGGCATGCTTGTAGTAAAAGCGCATTAATTGGGCTGAGGGAGGTTGTTAATAACTGTACTTTCTGCATATTTAAAATGATGGCACCACAAAGTGCAGATTTTGTTTGAAAAGTGACCTTATAACACCTTCTTAACAAATCTGCTCTCCAGGCATAATCAGTCTACTAGGAGCAGGAGAAGAGGTCAAGGCCCATTGAAGGCAGTGGAAAAATTCTCATTGACTTCAATGTGTTTTTCACCAGGTGCTAAGTTTTCATTACTGTCTCCTCCTTTACACTTTCAGCTGGCACTGAACTGCCCAGGAAGATAAACTGGATTTTCTTCTCTTATACACACACAATAATTATAATATAATAAGGATCCCACAGCAAGGCCTGTCTTTACTTGCATAGCTCCAAGTACAGTTTTGGTCCTTAAATCATAGATGAACAAGTAATGAGAAATAAATTAATCTATAAGCAACAGAACAATTAATGAATTTTCAGTTAATGCTGATGACTCATGAGCCAGAAAGAACCCAATCACCAGTTTAATTTGAAATTAGAGGGGCAATCTTTTTGTTTGTAAACAAAGACAATTTGCTCTGAAGTCATTAAGAGACAATAAATATGGAACCTTGAGATACCATCTCTAGAGTCCCTTTTCAGAGTAGAATAGCACTTTCATTATGGCAGGAAAGGCTGATAGGAGTTATTGATCAGGGATTAGAGAGAGGGTTCAGTGTTCTCAGGATAATATGGTCATACCAATAGTCCCTATAATCCAATATCCTGTTCCCATTGGTTGGCATTAAGGGTACGTGTACACTGCAGCTAACAGCATGCTTCCCATCTCGCGTACACAGACACACACTAACTCTGCTCGAGCTAGTGAGCTAAAAATAGCAGAGTAGCCGGGAGAGTATGGGTGCTAGCTGAGGCTAGCTGTCCGAGTGCAGACCCACCCAGACCACCAGGGTGAATACTTGGGTGGCTAGCCCGAGCCACTGTCCATGTTACCCCCGGCTACACTGCTATTTGTAGCGCAGCAGTTTGAGCAGACCTAGTGAGTGTCTGTCTACTCACGCTGGGAAATGCCCTCCCAGCTGGCATGTAGACATGGTCTCAGAGGTTTCAGGCAATAGGATAAAATTCCAAAATGCACCTAATGATGCAATTGCAATAGTATCATCTGGGGATCAACTCATTAGACGCACAGATTTTAAGGTCAAATGGGATCATCATGATCCTCTAATCTGACCTCCGGCACATTGCAGGCCACAGAACCTCCTCCCTCCCCCACTCCTGCAGTAGACTCCTAACCACTGGCTGAGTTACTGTAGTCTTCAGATCTTCATCTGAAGACTTCAAGTTACAGAGAATCCACCAATTACACTAGTTTAAACCTTCAAGTTCCCGTGCCCCAGGCTGCAAAGGAAGGTGAAAAATCCCCAGGGTCTCTTACAATCTGACCTGGGGGAAAATTCCTTCCCGACCCCAGATACGGCTATCATTTAAAACCTGAGCATGTGGGCAAGATCATCCAGGCAAACACCTGGGAAAGAATTCTCTGTAGTAACTGAGAACGTGCCCCATCGGGTGTCCCAGCACCAGCCATTGGGGATATTTGCTGCTACCAGTCGCAGATGGGCTACATGCCACTGTGGGCAGTCTCCTCATACCATCCCCTCCATAAACTTACCAAGCTCAGTCTTGAAGCCAGTTAGGTTTTTTGCCCCCACTGCTCCCCTTGGGAGGCTGTTCCAGAACGTCACTCCTCTGATGGTTAGAAACCTTTGTCTAACTTCAAGCCTAAACTGTTGATGGTCAGTTATATTAGAAAGGTGGCAGGTCATTGTGTGCATGCACGTGTGAATGCTTGCTGTCCTGGATTCTCTGACACAACTCTGGGGTTAGCCTAGCTGGAGTGCAGTCTGAAAGACATAACCGCCAGTTCCTAAGACCCAATGCTTTACTGACCCCCCCCCCTTAAAGAATATTCATCAAATGCTGTGAACCCCAGGGACACTCTTCTCACTCTGTGTATCTAGCTACCATATTTATAAGACACCTATCACCTTGGCATCTAAGTGCCAGACAAAATTATGGAAAGTGTAAATCCAAAGCAACTGGTGTTTTCTCTTGTCTCCCCTGGAATTACGGCAGATGTCAATTTACAGGCCAGGTTTGTTTGTTTGTTTACTAGATGTAGTTTCTGGGGAAAGGCACTTTGATCTGAACACAGCCAGGCTTGGGATCAGTCTAGTTCTTCCCACCAAGGAGTTCCATGGGTTGGATCCTACTGCTGACAATGTTCTGCCTCCACACTCCATTGCCCTCCAAGGGTCCTCAGAGTCTGAGTCTCTCCAGCTTTCTCATCCCTGTGGACCTCAGCTCTCATGGAGATCACTGTGGACTCTGTAGTCCATGCACATATTATTATAAGTGAGATGAGGGCCACATTGTGCTAGGCGCTGCCCAGACACACAGTTAGAGACAGTTAGAGACAGTCCTTGCCCCAACGTGCTGATACTGTAACCAGAGAAGACAGACAAAGGGTGGGAGGGCACACAGAGATGCAGAGAGAGGAAATGGCTTGCTCAAGATCACACAAAAGATCATGGAAAAAAACAGGAATTGGTCTTTGGAGTTCCAGTCCAGTGCCCTCTCCACTATCTGCTTTCAAGTAGCCCTGCCTTGTCCATTAAGGGCTTTGTAGCTTAGGACCAGGATTGTAAATTTGAAATGAATGAGGGGAGCCAGTGGAATCTGTGAAGCCCTAACTACAGATTGACAGATTGTGCTTACAGGGATATTGATGTCCTCAATGTGACATCCCTAACAGATTTGCCCACAGGTGCCCCTTTCACTGCAGGACTTTAAGAAGAAGTTTTGAAGTCTAGCTGTGTTCTAGTTTTCATCAAAATTGCAACTATTCCCTGAGAGATCACATCCCTGATACTTCCTGTCACCTCAGCACTAGCACGTGGGGGTTCAGTCTGGACAAACTTTAGCACAATATTAGTATTTTAATTTAGTATTAGTAATTTGGTATTCTTCCTCCCTATCTAGGTATTTTTATGGCCCCTATCGCTATGGTATTTGAGGGCCTAATTCTCATCACTGCCTCAGCAAGATCTGGTATTCCTCGGTAATCTGGTCAGCTGATGTATATGGTTGTTTGGCGCTGTTCAGCAACTGATGCACTAGAAATGGAATCTGTTATTGCATTGTCCCTTGTATAATCCATACCTTTGTTACTGATATGGGATGAAAGATGCCTTTAGCTGTCAGAATGATAAATCTTTTCCCCAGTACCTGCCACCGCAACAAATCACGGTGACGTTCAAGCTTCAGCCCTGGCTCATTCATTCAGCTACAGGTTACCGAAAAGCTCTGAACAATGGCTATGAAGAGCACAGTGTATTTGTTAGCATAGGAACTTTGTCCTTTGTCCTTCTCGTATGCTCAAATTGGAGAAAATGCCAATGATTCAACCTGTTTTGGGCAGCGGAATCTCTGCTACCTGACGACTTGTCCGCAAAAACCCCCGCTTCAATGATACCTTTGCGATACACAGGCCAGCTTCATAGGTTCATGATGGTATCTGCTATTTTGTGTTGTCCAGTAGTTACTCCTGAGAAGTGGATGTTTGGTCAGGCCAGGGCTGAGTTGTGGAATGTAAGTTCACACAGGAAAGACTTCATTTTACCCTGTGCTTTGGGACTGGTGAGCAGAATGCATCAAGCAGAACCACAGATGAAGAATGCCCTGCCCTCTAGATAACTGCTAATGGTCTAAACCCCATCCCATCACAAAGGCTGGGGAGAGCACTCCTTTAGGTTATCCTACTCGACAGCAGAGTCAAGTGGAGCAAATGTTCAGTCACAAAGGACCCGATCAGTGGGAATTAGCTGTCTAAATACCTTCAAGAATCGGGGCTAAGCCATCTCTACCAAGTCCCACATACTGTTGGCACCATCCAAAATGGATGATAACTACACCGGCTTTGCCAGAGTACCTGCAGCATTCTCTATCCGTAGAATGAAAAATATCACAAAAATGGCACCGTTGGCGGTAAGTGCCCATATTTTAAATAGCATCCGCTCTAAGGGTTTCTAAAGGAAATAGATACATTGCAATAGAGAGGCTAGAGCAGTTTTAGCTTACAAATGTACTGCTACCTGAGGATGTTGCTGTCTTTAGCCAGCAAAGGTAGTGGACATAGTTTAGAGAATGTATCTACTATCTAAGGTTCTTATATGGCCTTTTTCAACATATCAGAGCATCTCATAGCCTTTAATGTAAATACATTATCAACTCACACATTTATCCCAGAACACCCCTGGGAGGGAGAGAAGGGCTATTCTTCCCAATTCCCAGATGTAGAACTAAGGCAGACAGAGATTAAACCATTTGCCAAAGGTCACACAGAGAGTCTGTGGTGGATCAGGGAACAGAACCTGCCTCTCCTCAGCACTCTAACCACAAGACTATCTTTCCTTTGTGTAAAGAATGCACGCGGGTTGGTTTCCAAGTGTTGCAAAAATAAAATGTGAAAATGGAATCGTTTCGTGCAGAACTGTTCTGTTGTATTTTATTTTTTAAAATGCAGCTGTAATTTACCATAAAAATTTTGGATGCTGTGCAAATATTTATGAAATTGCAAGTTGACAATATTGATATCGGACAATAAGGGCATTCACGGCTCTTTTCTGGGATCACTGAGGCTGTGCAGTTTAGGGAGACCTCTGCTTTGCAGAGCCACAAGAATAATTCACAGTGAATATTTTATTCCATGAATTTTGCTCTCCCCCCACCCGCTTATCCTGCTAGCAAATTGTTTGCAAAAAGACTGTGAAATTCTCCAGTGAATTCATTGTGGCCTTAATCCACCACCCACTGAAGTCAATGGATAAACTCCGATTGACTTCAAAGGGAGATGGATCAGGCCTTATTAGAAATTATTCACAAATGTTTTCTTTTGACCCTTGATGGGTGATAGGAAAAAACTTTACAAAAGGGCAGGTTCTTTCATTCTCCTCCTTCCTCTGAAGCAACTGGTACTGTCCACAGCCAGAGACAGACCTTTGGTCTGAGCCAACCTGGTAATTCCTATGTTCCTAGATCTGCAGACCATTTATACTAGAAATGATGTATATGATAATCAAATATAAAATGCATCATTTGTGCCATCATTTATGTAATTAACATGTGCAACTATTGTAAGTCATGTAGCTAACCTGCTCAGTGCAAATTGCAAATGTTGTACACGAATATACACTCTGAAAACCCATTTTCAGAGTAGCAGCCATGTTAGTCTGTATCCGCAAAAAGAAAAGGAGTACTTGTGGTATCTTAGAGACTAACAAATTTATTTGAGCATAAGCTTTCATGAGCATCCAATGAAGTGAGCTGTAGCTCACAAAAGCTTATGCTCAAATATATTTGTTAGTCTCTAAGGTGACACAAGTCCAGCTTTGCTTTCTGAAAACCCGCTTTCTGCAAATATTTGAGCACTCACAGTGGAAATGAGTTGTGGACAAGTATTCATATTAGCAAAGTTACATGAGGTTATTTTTATATTGACCCAGAATGCAGTAATTATAAGCAACCCTCCCCTGCAAGGATTCTGCATACAGGATGATTAAAACCTGCTTTTGAATTTGAACAAATGTTCTTAGAAAAAGCACTTTTCACCCATTTCTGGTGTTTTGTTACTCTGGGCAAGTATCTGTTCTTTTACCTGCTAGATGGCGCTGTCATCTAACAAAACCCAGACTTCAGACTACCTGGTGCGTACATGCCATGGTGCATGAGTACTTGCCATCGGAGAAATAGAAACAACTGAAGTTTATAACAGATTGCTAAATAAATAAATAAATAAATAAAACAATCCCCAACTCTTTCTCACACTCTTTTCAGGGTTATTTTCCTTCAATGTGCCCGTGAATTATATATAAATTTTAATAGATCGTGCCACACATTTAAAGTTATAGGGTTTTTTATATAAACCCAGCATGCAGTAATTATGAGTGTAAA
This sequence comes from Lepidochelys kempii, assembly GCF_965140285.1. Lineage (NCBI taxonomy): Eukaryota > Metazoa > Chordata > Testudines > Cheloniidae > Lepidochelys > Lepidochelys kempii. The sequence continues at coordinate 2,978,499 of NC_136387.1, read as the reverse complement.
ATACATTTGGGGAAAAACATTTTGCAGCTTGCCAAGACTAACAGCTTACAAATAAGGACTCATTCCTGCTCTGGTCTAAATCCTTACTCGGGAGAATTTGCACATGCATTTGAAATTAAACAATCACCATGTTTACTGGAGAGGAAAAAAAAGCCCTGAATTCTATAGGTCCTTCTATAAATATTTTTGTGGCTCTTGCTCATTGGCCAGTGTGCAATCAGAGATGCGGTGTGGGGTGTTTAATGCAAAATAATACCTGGATTTTAAACAGAGAATTGGCTGCTGGGATTAATTGGTGCCTTATTTTCTCAGCTGGATCTTCTGTTTGCAAGTGAGGGCCACAAGAACAGTCCCACAGCCTGCATCACGAATTAGGGCTCCGAACTGCAGCTTCCACTGTATTACACCAACAAAGTGGGAAGAAAGCAGAGAGCAGAGAGAGGGATGAGAGTAAAGGGAGACAGAGGGAAGGAAACCAAGAGAGAGGACACCAAGGAGAAGGCTCTAAAAAGAAAGAAAGCTAAGTGGAGAGGCGAGAGAGAACATGCAGAGAAGAGGAGATGAGTAAAGAGGGGATAGAGGGAGAGGAAATGGAGGAGAGATGAGAGGAGAAAGAACAGAAGGGGATGAGGGGAAAGAAGAGGGAGAGGAGGAGGTGGAAATCAGAGAACGTGTGAGGAAGATGAGTGGGAAGAAATGAATCTAAGGGACGGGGTGCAGACAGGAACAGAGGAAGGCCACAGGAGCCAAGGGAGAATGAAGAAACACAGAGAGAAGCACTGAAGGAGAGATGAGTATGAAATGCAGAGCGGGGGAGAAGAGGCTAAGATGCAGTGGGAGGTTGACAAGACAAGGGGATGCTGAGCTAGCACAAAGGAATTCTGACCCTGGGGGTGCATCATTTTCTGGTGGTTGAAAGTACAGCGCACTTCCTGCCTGGGTGGGTGGTGGGTGGTGGGTGGTGCTTCCCTGCCATAGCAGTCTGCTCTGAGCCGTGTTTAAATCCGGGCTGATCTATCGCTTGTTGGCGTTCCTGTCTTGGAAAGCTGTTGGCCCTCAGGTTCCGTGGGAGTCACTCTGGGCAGCTGCTGTGTTCAGAAAAAGAGGCCTTAGTTGGTGGGACCTGACATCTCCCAGGCCAGATGACACAAATGGCTTTATTAAAGGAATCCATTTCTTATGATTTCCAAAGGACCCATTGCACATATAGGAGTACAAGATACATACAACGACACAAGAGGATTTAGGCCATTGCATTTAGACACTAGAAAACAACCATCTGATTAGGGTGCACAGTTCTCTGTGCTCTGACAGCAAGAAATGTGGAGGACTTTTCTTGCTTTTTAGCCTACACATAGTAACTCTAGTGAGAGGCAGCAGGTTCTTCACATGCCCTGCGGATTCCCCCACTGCTTCGCCCATCTTCCTGAAGGCCCTACTCATAGCAATCAATCATGTAGTCATATCTCATGATTCTTCGTAGCCCATCAACCACACTACTGCTGCATTATTATTACTTGGGGGTACAAGCACGCACTTATGGATGCAGAGTGAAATTCACTCCCCGTGCAGAGTGTGAGCCCAAGAACTTTGAACCATTTCAGTCCTACATAAACTTTATGTGCAGGGCTTAAGCAGGACTTAAGTGCTGCACAGAGGGGTGAATTTCACCCCAATGCATTCCTATCCCCATAAGGCATATGTAGCATCCCCACTTCTTAGTCCTGCATGCATCCAAAGGAGGCTGTGGTTACTTTAAAAGTTATCAGAGCTTTGTGGGTGGGTGTATCCCTGTGCCCTTAACAAAATGAACATATGTCCTGAAACATAAGGTTCGTAGCTCTTTGCAATACTAGCCAATCACCAGTTCCTGAGCCATTAATGCTTGGCTTCCAGATTAAATAAAATTGTGTTCCTTCTCAATAGGAAATGAAGGATTTCTAAAAGGATGGAGTGGATCCTAGAATCCCTAATCCTCCCTACCGCAGTTCCATTCCTTCCCACACTTTCTGCTGTTGGAAAAAATAAAAGAATGAGAGCAGAGTCCAAAGGGCTGAGCACAGAGCAGGAGCTGGGATTGTTTTTCCTGGCTGACACACTTAGTGTTGCTGGTGCGCTTGCTGCTTCCTTGAAAGGCTGAGGAGGGGTGGGGGCGGGGGTGGGGGTGGGGAAGAGATTAAGTCCAAGATAATGCAAAGGCTATCAAACTGGAAACAGAGGGGAAATATAGAAGGTCTGTTTTTTCCAATAGTAAGTAATCAGAATACAGGAGGATGTAATTTGCAGATTAGGAAAATGAACAAAGAGGATAAAATTAACTTTATCACAGAGAGGAGAACAGTCAGTTTGAAGGGGAAAATCGCCCCCCCAAACCTCCATAAAACTTTCTGGCTGATACAATCAGAAGATTGATTTAAACTACGTAGGAAATATCAGCAAATATGAAACAGTGAGGGCAGCTTTCTGTTCTTTGTTCTGTTATCTGGATTGTATGCAACACGCAACACAAGGCTTGGCATTCCCAGGGTAGTAAAATCTCAGCTGGTCCTCCATTCGGGCTGTGTGTGTGTGTTTTGGGGAATAGGACGTTGGGAGGGGAATGTCAAACCTTACCCAACACACTGCTGGTGGGTGTCAATCTCTTTGTGATGCTGGTAGACCAGGTGCCAGTTCATGCCAATGCCCCAGGCCTCACTGAACACTGCCAATTATATAGCTGGAAACCAGTCTGCCTTAGCCAGGTGTTCATATTGTTAAGATAAATATGAGAATGAAAGAATGCATTTGGTGTCTAGACCTTATGAATAGTGTAGGATACTGAATGTATTGATCTCACTTATAACTTCTCTAGTCCATGGTATAAAGTTATATTGAGTGTTTGCATTGTAAACCTCTGTGACTGTGTAACTCACCAAACAGGAAAGAAGCATTAATTAGTGTAAAGTGCTGGTCCTGCAGACACGAGGGCTATTGAAAAACATCAAATGGACAAACACTTGTGAATGGCCTTCCCCACTCACATGAAGAGGAATCAGGTGCTGATGCTTGTTCTATGAGTTTGGACTCTGGGGAGAGGGGAGAAAAATCAGAGACAAGGAGAAACTGGGTCTTTATGCTGTCTGGACTCGGAGGAGCAAAGATTCCTAAACGTAAGCAAGAGATCCCCATGCTGCTTGGCATGGGTCAGCCCTAAAGGACCTACAGAGCCGCTTATTATAGAAGCTTATATTACCTTTTAAAATCTAAGACTATAACTGAGTTGTGTGTGGATATGTTTCCTGTTTTAACCTTAGCAATAACTCATTTCTTAGTTAATAAATCTTTAGTTAGTTTATTACAGGATTGGCTACAGCACTGTCTTTGGTTTGAGGTCTGAGTACAATTGACCTGGGGTACGTGACTGGTCCTTTGGTACTTGAAGCAACCTGAATATGGTTGTTTTTTGTGTAAAATGACCATCTATCATATAGTCCAGCTTGTTTGGGTGGCAACAGAGACTGGAATCATAGAATCATAGAAGATTAAGGTTGGAAGAGACCTCAGGAGGTCATCTAGTCCAACCCCCTGCTCAAAGCAGGACCAACACCAACTAAATCACCCAGCCAGGGCTTTGTCAAGCCGGGTCTTAAAAATCTCTAAGGATGGAGATTCCACCACCTCCCTAGGTAACCCATTCCAGTGCTTCACCACCCTCCTAGTGAAATAGTGTTTCCTAATATCCAACCTAGACCTCCCCCACTGCAACTTGAGACCATTGCTTCTTGTTCTGTCATCTGCCACCACAGAGAACAGCCGAGCTCCATCCTCTTTGGAACCCCCTTCACGTAGCTGAAGGCTGCTATCAAATCCCCCCCGCCCCCACTCTTCTCTTCTGCAGACTAAACAAGCCCAGTTCCCTCAGCGTCTACTTGGGAATGCCCAAGGAGACTCTGTGACTGAATAATAAGGCTGTTACAGTGCTTCAGGAGTTCACACTTGTTACTGGGCTGGTGAAATCTAATGATAGAACATGCAATCCGTTTGGGGATTCTGTCGGGCTTGTTTGACAGTCTGCCCCGAGGCTGGCACTCACAGTCGTGAACCACCCCAGACAGCAGGACGCATTTTTCCGCTCATCATCTGATGATTTCTCCCATTGAACGTCCGTGAAACAAACTACCAAATTTAAACTAGCCTAGACAACTTCCTTAATATACAATATAAATAAAATTGTCTCTCACACTAAGCAGCCTTGGGGGAGCAGTTCAGTGGGTGTATTGGAAAGAAACGCTTTTAAAAAGCAAAAGGATTGTAAATTATGTACAGAACCGGTTGCTATAACGGGGGACCCTACTGAGTGGTGGCATGAACTGTCGGAAGGGGTTCTCCTCATGTTGATCATAGTATTACATGGCCAAAGAACAATATATTCTGACATGTTCAGTGTTAAAATACAGCTGCTGTTCTAGATGTAAAGGAAGACTGAGTGTTTCCACCATCCCCTGGCCTAGCACACTCTCCTTATCGAGATTAGGGGCAAGTGAAGTGGATTTGACAACATATAAATAGATTCATCCCCTTTCCCAAACAATATCTAAATCTGAAATACAACTACTTTGACTCACTGGAAAAGATCTCTTAATATCTCTTTTTTTATGTTGCTTTAAGTTTACAAACATTACCCCTAGAGTATTATGGATGTGCACTGGAAGCACAAGATGCTGGAAAATGTGTGTCAACTCCTGTTCTCTTGAAATTTTCATTTTGGGCTTTGCAAAATATTTGACTTCAGTTTTGGAAGCCAAAGAACTAGAGCAAATCAAAAGACAGTGACAATTTTTCAGCTGCAAATTTTCAAATTTTCTCTTGAAAAAATGTCATTGACACTTTGAATTTTGCCAGAAATTTCAACCAGCTCTGTAAGTTGATCAAAGCCCTGAAAACATTTATGGAAAAATTTCAACCTTGACTGTGAAATTGAAAAAAATGAAAAAATTCAACCTGCATTATTTGGGGTGTACCTCTTTTCTGGTGCCAGGATTTCACACAAGGATCTCACCTCTCAATCAGGATGCCCTTTCCAAGGGCTTCACAGAAAGGCTGTGACCCTGCAGGAAAGCAAATTTCCAAAAATGAGGCAGGAAAAATCACCCAAAATGAAACAATAAAAATTTCTATTCAAATTTTCATGCAAAAATAAATCATAGCTCTATTTTCAGCCTGACCAAGAGGCTCATATACATTCAAATAAGCACCCTGCAATATCTCTGAGCCCAGAGTGAAGGTGCATTTATATAACACTACTGCTTCCCAAAACAGCTCATAAGAACATCCACGTCTAAGGGCATGACTAACCAATGAGAGTTGGTTCTGAAGATGGAATACTTGTAACCTGATATTCTGCATGAGAGTTTTGGTGGGTGGAGCTTGTATAGAACCGTACAGAACTATGTTACATCCTCTTGAGCTTAGTGATATTAACCATCCGTTACCCGCTGGGTGGGATTCTATGAACTGTGTTATACAGCAGGTCAGACTCGATGATCACAATTATTATTTATCATTTGTGTTACTGTCGCAGCTCGGAGCCCTAGTCATTGACCAGGACTCTCCCTATGGTGCTGGGTGCTGTACAAACACAGAACGAAAAGACAGTACCTGCCCTAAGGAGCTTACAAGCTAAGTTGGTCCCTTCTGGCCTTAAAAACTATAAATCTGTCCTAATTGTTGCTTTTTCTAACCCTACCTCAGATACTTTGTTAGTCTTACTTCAGACACGACATGTGACTTTTTGTGGAAATGTGTACAAACCTAACCCTCACTCCGCTGAAGTTTGCGCCTCAATCAAATGTGCTATGATGCTCATCTATTTTAAATGAATATCTTGACAAACTTCTTTTTCCCACTTGATTTAGTTCAACCTGCCTGTAGCGCAGGGGTGGGCAAACTATGGCCTGCGGGCCAGAGCTGGCCTGCCAGCCATTTTAAACCAGCCCTCGAGCTCCCGCTGGGGAGTGGGGTCTGGGACTTGCCCCCCTCCGGCGCTCCAGCCAGGGAGCAGGGTTGGGGGCCGCTCCACGTGGCTCCTGGAAGCCGTGGCATGGCCCCCCTCCGACTCATACGCTCCAATGGCCCCACTCCAATGGCCCCCTCTGGCATTCCAATGGACGGAACAGTGTGCAGAGCCGCCTGGCCACACCTCCGTGTAGGAGCTGGAAAAGGGATATGCCACCGCTTCCAGGAACTGCTTGAGGTAAGCGTCACTCGAAGCCTGCACCCCTGAGCCTTCCCCATGCCCCAGCCCCCTGTCCCAGCCCTCCAAACCCCTTGATCCCAGCCCAGAGCACCCTCTTACACCCCAAATCCCTCATCCTCATCCCTGAGCCTGCACCCCCAGCCGGAGCTCTCAACCCAGAGCCCTCTCCCGCACCCATAACTCTTCATTTCTGACCCCACCCCGGAGCCCACACCCCCCAACCAGAGCCCTCACCCCCTCCCGCACCCCAACCCCAATTTTGTGAGCATTCGTGGCCCGCCGTACAATTTCCATTCCCAGTTGCGACCCTCAGGCCCAAAAGTTTGCTCATCCCTGATGTAGTGGGGTGGCTCGACTGCATGAAACACTGGCTTCCATGATCAGTTTCCCTGCTGAAGAATTTTTTAAAAAATGAGTATGGTGAAGTTGCCTTTCCCATCCCTAGGGGCTTGCTCTTGAATACACATGGCAGAGCAGCGCCCCCAGGAGCCGAGTCAGCGTGGCTGGTGGCCTCAAGTCCATCTTCATTTTCTGTACCAGGGGTGACATTTCAGCTCTTTGTACCTTGTGGAGGTGACACCAGTGGTGTGTCCACTCTGAGGCACCTCTTGGCACCACGCTGGCCCAGAGTGCAGGAAAATAAGCAGGTGCTATGGTTTCCTGTGGGGTGCTAAGCGTCTCTCTTTGCTTTGTGGGTTGTTTTACTGTGGTCCGGGGCCAGGCTTCCCCCACTCCTCTGGTTTGCAGTTGCCGAGGGTAACAATGATGGCCTAACCCCTGCCTTTGCGTTTTGCGTTCACTGCGAACCTTACTTGTTCCTTACAGCGATGGGCTTGAGAATTAAGCAGCAGCAGTTGTTTTTGGGGGCTGCAGGAAGAACGCTCATGCGCAGAGGAGGAAAGCTGTGGTGTTTCTCTCTCGCTCTCTCTCCCCGAAGCCCGGCCAATCTCTGCTGACTGCAGCGTGAAATACAGCAATTCATAAAATGTGACATTCAGGGTGGTGGTACACTGCTGTGAGCCTATTTCACTCTGTGATCAAGGCTACATCTGTCAGGGTTCATCTCTGCCTCGTCAGGTCTGTTGGACAATTACCCAGTCCAGATTTGCTAGTCCCCTAGGCTGGAGATGGAATTGACCCTCTACTCCCCCTGCCCTCCAAGCTGATAGTAATGGAATAGTTCCTAGTGTAGTGATGCTCAGGAGTCTTTTTTATACAGTCAAGTTTACTTAGAGTCTTATCGTACAGGGATAAAGAATCACTCCGCACCATGCTGACCTCAGGCCTTGAGGGACAAATCCGTGTCGCCTTTGTGCATTTCCGCGCCAAAACTCTAGGAAGAAAAGTAAACCTTTAATTATATTGTTCACTGCGGAATGTGAAAGAATCGCCATGCGCCACTGAAGTGTTGATAAATAGCAGGCCAGTAAATAAGTTGAAAAGAATATACTTTGCGTACTTTGTTTTTTAAACTTTCACGAGCCCTGCTTTGTTTCAGTTAATCAAAATCTTCTATTGCAGCGCTGGGATTTTAAAGCATTTTCGTAACCTTCTGTCTCAGTCCCAAAGGTTTAAACATTATTTTATAATTAGCCTGCGCAACTATGTTATATGCTCGAAAAGAAAGAAAATGTTCCCACCCCCCATTTTTATATAGGAGGAATTACTGTTTCTATCTGGGGACTGGAAAAGAGAGTGGAGGTGAAGAGAGAGAGAGTGAGAGACTCAATATGTAGAAATTTCATCTCCTGCCACTTATACATGAAATCCTCACTTAGGAGAGAGGGTGGGAAATTACTGAATACACTGGAAAATTCCTACTTTTCTTAATGAAAATGCTCTAAAATAGTGTGGCAGACGGAGGACTCAGGGACAGCTGCATGTTCACCACAAAATGTGGGGAATTAACATTTCCTTTTCACCTGTCACTGTATAACTCGGCATCAATCACCTGCCGATATCAATGGGAACTTATTTGCCTTTTGTACCTACAAAATTCCTGCCATTCGGTAAGGAGCAATCTTACAGAGGCTAGACATCAGAATAGAGTTGCCAGCAAGTTAAACTGTTGTGCACGCATGTGCACACCCACTGAGAAATTAATTATATTTCCCTGTATTTTAGTGTAACAATAATAATAATAATTTATAGTTCTTTGCAGATACTAACTAATTAATCCTCACAAGAGTCCTAAAAAGTAAGTATCATTATCCCAGTTATACAGTTGTGGAAACAGAGCCACTGATGGTCTAACAGAATTGCCCAAGGTCATTCAGAGTTAGTGGCCGGGCTTATGCTAGAACTTGGGAACTCCAAGTTCTCAGCAATGTGCTCAGAGTACATGGACTCTCCCCTGGGCAACATTTATCTCAGAAATCATTGATCAGCAGGATGGATTTTTGAAGGTGCTTTTGCCAGCATTACTATTTTGTGCACGCATTTTTTTGCACCTGCAATTAGTGGCAGATAGTGGCTGCCATTTAATCAGCTGTACAACTAACTTTAGCAGCAAATTAGCTACTTAGGGTTTGATTCTAAACCCATTGAGGCTAATAAGAGGCTTTGCATTCACTGCAACAAGTTTTGGATCAAACCCCGATTGCAGGCATGATTTTTGTAGACAATATTGCCCGCACACAAAGGGAAGCTGCTTTTTGGAAACTCAGAGCGTAACCCAAAGCAAAAGTTTCACAAGGACAAAAATGTTCTGGGGGGGAGAGAGGGGAGGAAAGCAAATGTGGTTGTCTTATGGTCTTTGACATTGGAAATAAGAAAAGACTTGTGAGCAAGGAAAAATATTAGTCTATTGCTTTTGAAAACCTCCAGACAGATCTGTCTGAAGCGTGTATTTAAATGGGAAGCTTACAGGTGTTTTCAGAGCTGCTAGAGCCTGTGAGCAGGCCTAGGGCAAACCTGAGAAGACAGTATAATGTAACAAGAAACATTCCTCCACCACTCTGCATGCTTCAGTAGGAAAATGCAAATCAACTCATTTCCTCTTTTGAGGAGGACTTTAGATAAGGGGGTCCTGAAGCAAAGTAACCCGTTCTACAGTTCTCCTTCCTCAGCCTTTCTGCAGCCTTCCCTATAATGTGTGGGGGTGGGGGGGGGTAGCCACATGCATGGAGATGAGGGAGCAGATGCATAATGAGTCAGGGGTATAGAAAGAGCTGCGTGTGTATGTGTGTGTGTGTGAGAGAGAGAGAGACTCTTTTCTTCTTGCCAATTCTCCACGCGTTCGGAGTCAGGTTGTCCAAATGATTTGTTAGGTGCCAATTCTGAGATGCACGCTTGCTCTCGGACAGAGTCCCCATGTGCATCGATTGAATTATTCTCAATTAAAAACTACTGAAACCTGAAAATAAGTTGTTTCAACGAGAAGCATGTCTATAGAGCCCTGGTTTTTTTTTTTCATTGAATGAAGTAATAGTGCATCTCTCGCTCTCTCTTTTATTCCTTTCAGGGAAAGAGTCTGAGTAGGTTTTGACTTGATTTTGCAAGACTTTCTTCCATCCATTTATTACAAACCTTTCTATCTAGCCTGTTTGGTGAATTTATTTTCTTTACTAGTTTAGGCTTGAGAGAACTTTCCATGGATTATTTTTTTCACTTTGCCCATTAGGAGTCAGAGTTTCAAAAGCACAGTCAGCATCCTGTGGTGTCCGCTTCATTTAGGTCCCTAAATGGAAGCTGAGCTCCTTTGAAAAATCTGGCCCCAATTGTGGGTGATAAGCAATGCAGCCTTTAATTAATGAGTAATTAAAGTACTGAAATTCAGTAGGCATTGGGTGACTTAAATTCCCTTCACCCCTTTGTGAAACCTGGCCTTAAAGGAGAATATTTTAATCACAGTATTTTCCAGAGAGTTTAAAAGTGTCCCCCTCTGTCCTACTCCGTTTAATAGTTTTAACTTCCTTTGGAAATTTGCATTTGGAATTTCTGCCCCTGCAATCATTACTCAAACAAAATTCCCACTGCTCTCAACTCTTCTTCAGTATGTGTTTTGAGGGTCAATTCTTTGAACAAGAGATACATGCTCCTAAACCTCCATGAGGTAAACTGTTCTCAGTGTAACATCTTTCAGCCATTGCTTATTGAAACAAGGTAAAAAAGCAAAACAATCAGAAATGTCCTGATCAAAAGCCCATTGAAGTCAATCAGAGGATTAAAAAGCTCAGGTTTTCAACCGGGGTCTGTCTTTCTCTCTGGAAGTGGCCAGAGACTCTCCAATGCAGCTCCATATACTTTTGGTCTGGCCTCTGTGTTTCCCCCAAAATGTTCCCTTATAATAATTCATTGATATGTGCTCAATATCTGCCTGGATGGTGCAAGACAAAGAGGTGTGGGAAATGGCTAGTGACAATGATTTCTCCCCTCTCTTTCTCCCCCCCCCCCATAATTTAAATCAAAATATCTAAACCTGAGACTAGAACGCAACTTCAGCCTTACTTTGTATGTAAAAATATTCCATTTAAATCAGCAGTAAAGCTAACATGAAAATGCCAATAAATAATATATGCAAAGAGTTTTTTTATCAATATATAAAGAAATGCCAAGTTGTGAAGCAGTTGAAAACAAGCATTAGGAGATGTAATGAAGCAAGAATTAGAACAGCATAGTTCCTCTGGCCATTATAAATGAGAACGCCAGGTACCTGGAGAACAGGAAAACTGATGAGTACAGTCTGTTCAGGAGAGAAGGAGGAAAATTTCCCCCAGGAACACATTTCAAATTACTTATTTATGAACTGATGAACTGGGAGACCACCTATAGAGAGACAGGAGCAAGCAGTCTGCTGCAGACAGCTACAGAACTCCAGCTAATTGTGCTGCTGTTTTCTGTTATAATTCCTGCTATCCAGCTGGGCTTCGGAGGCAGGAAATTTAGGCACTGACTAGAAGTTGCACTTTCCCTCCTTCTTGTCTGCATAAATATATACATGTATATTTTAATCTGCTGGAATCATTCGGCAAGTGCCTGGGAAAACAGCTGCTGCCTTTGTCTAGAGAAGCATTAGGGAGTGATAGCATGGTTTGCAGGATTGGTTCTTCCAGGGATGAGTCCCTTAGCACTAGTTCAGGATTCTGGCACATACTGCTGAAAAAGTCACTGCAGATTTTCACTGAAATGCTGGAGCATCTTGGCTTGAAATTGCAAGTGTTAAACATGTCTTTCAGTTTCCCCTCCCTCTTTTGTGCATGTGTGTATGCATGAGTGTGTGTGTATATATGTATATATATAGAGAGAGAGAGTGTGTGTGTGTATATATATGTATATATCTATATATAGAGAGAGAGAGTGTGTGTGTGTATTATGTATGCACACATAAAGTATATCTGGCCATATATGTATTCATATATGTATCTCCAAGGCAGATTTGTTTTTTGATCTCTGTGTCCACACATGCACACACAGGGCTGGATTCTGCTCTCATTTACACTCTCATAAATCTGAAGTGACTCCACTGAAATTAGTAACATTACTTGGGATCTACACCGGTGTAATGGAGATCAGAATGTGGCCCATGCTCTAAATATATATATAACCATGTCAGTGGAGAGAAAACAGCTTTGGGTGCCAGTTAGCATACTATATAAGATATGGAAGAGAGAGTTAATTTACTGTAAATATACGGTAATGTGGAATCAATTTCAGTGGAGTCAAAGGACAGTCCTTTACATCAGATGGAGCTCATTACAATGCATTTATACTGAGAATTTAATTTATACATTTAGAAAATAGAAGTTGGAGTTTAGAATTTAGATAATCTGATACAGGTAGTTTATAATGTATTGCTATGTTGGCTTCAGATTTCAGTTGGTAGAGAGTAAAAACAAGGGAGAAGCACATGGATGGCTTGTGATAAACTCCTGAAAACTGGGAAAGTGATTCAGAGAGCATTGGTTTGAATACAGCCCATGTCTGTAGTAGCTTGGTATGGCCTCTATGGTCTACATCTAATAGCTTTAAGAATCCAATAACCTGTTCAATGACCTTTTGACAGTCCAGTTCCTTTCTGGACACGTGTCTATAACACAAAAAAACAAACACACGCTTCCCCAATTATTCCTTTATTTGCATGTATAAAGCACCGAGGCAGCGCTCCAGGCCCTTTACAGAAATGAAAAAACAAAGTTTTTGACCTCAATGAACAAAACCTGACAATGCCACAGCCTACAACAACCTGCTCCTCTTTCAGCGATCCTCAAACATCAATCAACCCTGGTCCAAGAAAAAGATTGGAAGCACACATGTGATCATTGCCTGTGCCTGGCTTCTGATACATCATGGGGGAAAAGTAAGTTCCAAAGTCTAGGACCTCCCATTGAAAAAGTCCTGCAGATGTCGTCCCTCCACTTCACACTGAAATCAGATTGAGCAGCTCAGTTGTTTGCAACTGTTGTACTGTCACATAAGAAGAACTTTGGTTTCTTAGGTAACCAGGAACCAAACCACTTAGGACTTTAGAAGTCAGCACCAATAACTTAAACTTTTCCTGGAACTCAGCCAGCAGCCAGTGCAGGTCCTGGAGCGTTGATGTAATGTCCTCTCTGCATGAGCCACCTCTTAATAAGCAGCTTGCTGCATTCTGCACAGGCTGGAGTTTCCAAATGCAGCCACATGCAGAGAGCACTGGAGCAATCTAACTGCAATGTCATGAAGGCAAGGATAATATTGGTGAGGTCCAGATCTCAAAGAAAAGGACACCACCTTCTTGCCAAGAACTAATGAATAAGGCAGGCTTGGCAAATGTTGCTACCTGGTATCCCAGGCAGTCTCAGTAGAGAAGTCAAGGACTAAGTGTTTGATCCTGCAGACTCAGTGCCTTGCAAGATTGGTATTGAAAAGAAAATAGTGATTGAACCTCTCTGCCATCCTTCTATGTATATTGGTAGGTCAATATAAAGGAAGCATGCAGTGCTGTTGCTTGCATTGCATCCGTTCCGTGGATGAATAGAGTGTTCAGTTTCCAGTGCTGTCATTTAATACAAAATGCTCATTGCAAGAAGAATATGATGACAATGGTGTGATGGATTAAACCCAACACAAGGAAGTATTTCTTCACACAACGCACAGTCAACCTGTGGAACTCATTGCGAGGTGATGTTGTGAAGGCCAAAATGATAACAGGGTTCAAAAAGAATTAGATAAATATGTGGAGAGTAGGTCCATCAATGGCTATTAGCCAAGATGGTCAGGGATGCAACCACATGCCCCATTTAGTTCATTCCCTCTGAGGCATCTGGTACTGGCCACTGTCAGAGACAGGATATTGGGTTAGATGGACCATTGATCTGACCCAGTATGTCTGTTCTTATCCATCCCTGTTGTTCATTGGTATAGACACGAGGAACATGGCAACTTTCCGCTGCTTAGATTTCCTCCAACTCTGCAGATTTCAATGTTTATGGCAGCTCCCTACCTTTCATTAAAAGTCATTGTCATCTTATGATGGAACAACTCCTCAAGTGCTTGGTATTGTCTCTGCAGAGTTGAACTTTCCCACCTGCAAGAAATGCATCATGGGAAACACTTTGTTAGGTAAGGCTAGAAAAGGAGACTGGAGTTAAATCTTTCACAATAGTCACTCTCCTGGCTACTGAGGTTGGTACAACAAATGCTGATCTACCCATACCTCAGTCATTTTATATCTCCCAGGCAAACTGTGCATAGTGGAGTGAGAGTGTTTGGAGATTTACTCGCTTGTATAACACCTTCTAGGCAACTTCCTCTACTTTTCACATGCCATGTTCTCATGTGACAACTTCTTCTGTTACAGCTGACCTGTCAGCCCAAGCTACTCCTAGTCTTTGTGGGTTGTCCTGTCTGTCACTATATGTATTTGAGACTAGAGGTGAGTATTGTACAACAGGCAATAAATGCACAAAATATTTCTACTACCATGTTTAAAAAGAGACAAAGTGGGTGAGGTGTAATATCCTTTATTGGACCAGCTTCTGTTGGTGTGAGAGACAAGCGTTCACGCTCTGGATAGCTTGAAAGCTTGTTTCTCTCACCAACAGAAGTTGGTCCAGTAAAAGATATTCCCTCCCCCACCTTGTCTCTCTAATACCCTGGGACCACGAGGGCTACAACTCCACTGCAAACAACAAAGTTTAAAAATAAAAAGAGCAGACAGCAGCAAGGTCTTTTTGGGTATCCATACAGGTAAATGTAATATGTGAGCTGGCCTAAGCGACTAAAAATAGTGTGACCAACACATTAATCTGGCTATAAATCATGAGGTCCTTTAAGATGGAGAGGTTCAGAAAGAACAGCTCTGGGTGCCTTCTTCCACTATTTCAACAATTTCCATCTCACCATCAACCTCAGCCTGGACCAGTCCACACAAGAGATCCACTTCCTGGACACTACAGTGCTAATAATCGATGGTCACATAAACACCACCCTAAACCGGAAACCTACTGACCGCTATTCCTATCTACATGCCTCCAGCTTTCATCCAGACCACACCACACGATCCGTTGTCTACAGCCAAGCTCTATGATACAACCGCATTTGCCCCAACGCCTCAGACAGAGACAAACACCTACAAGATCTCTATCAAGCATTCTTACAACTACAATACCCACCTGCTGAAGTGAAGAAACAGATTGACAGAGCCAGAAGAGTACCCAGAAGTCACCTACTACAGGACAGGCTCAACAAAGTAAATAACCGAACACCACTATCCGCCACCTTCAGCCCCCAACTAAAACCTCTCCAGCGCATCATTAAGGATCTACAGCCTATCCTGAAGAATGATCCCTCACTCTCAGAGATTTTGGGAGACAGGCCAGTCCTTGCTTACGGACAACCCTGCAACCTGAAGCAAATACTCACCAGCAACCACACACCACACAACAAAAACACTAACCCAGGAACCTATCCTTGCAACAAAGCCCGTTGCCAGCTGTGTCCACAGATCTATTCAGGGGACATCATCATAGGGCCTGATCACATCAGCCACACTATCAGAGGCTCGTTCCCCTGCACGTCTACCCATGTGATATATGCCATCATGTGCCAGCAATGCCCCTCTCCCATGTACATTGTCCAAACCAGACAGTCTCTACGTAAAAGAATAAATGGACACAAATCAGACGTCAAGAATTATAACATTCAAAAACCAGTTGGAGAACACTTCAATCTCTCTGGACACTCGATTACAGACCTAAAAGTAGCAATATTACAACAAAAAAACTTCAAAAACAGACTCCAACGAGAGACTGCTGAATTGGAATTAATTTGCAAACTGGACACCATTAAATTAGGCTTGAATAAAGACTGGGAGTGGATGGGTCATTACAAAAAGTAAAACTATTTCCCCATGTTTATTCTCCCCCCCCACACACACACTGTTTCACCTTCTTGTCAACTGTTGGAAATGGGCCATCCTGATTATCACTACAAAAGGTTTTTTTCTCCTGCTGATAATAGCTCACCTCAATTGATCACTCTCGTTATAGCGTGTAAGGCAACCTCCATTGTTTCATGTTCTCTGTGTGTATATATGTATCGTCCTACTGTATTTTCCACTCCATGCAGCCGATGAAGTGGGTTTTAGCCCACGAAAGCTTATGCTCAAATAAATTTGTTAGTCTCTAAGGTGCCACAAGTCCTCCTCATTCTTTTGTCTTCAATTGTAAATCAGATGTGAAAGGGCTATTCTCTAGCTCCTCTTTTCCAGAAATCATGGTGACCAGCATAAGATTGTGTATAATGTATAGAGCGCACGTTCCTTTGTTATTGCAGAAGTGTCAATCCCTGGAAACAAAAGAATCGAGACCCATTTAGGAACAAGCTCCCCATTAGTTAGCAATTCAGACTGACTTCAAAAAGCAAGCCCTTAGTCTCCAATGATATCTGTCTGACAACTACTTAATCTTGGCAAGAGCTGCGTTAAACCAGCCTGTCATCTAGGCTGCCTCTCAGTGCTGCAGCTTGAAAATAGAGAGAGAAAGAGATCCATGAGCTTCAATCACTTAGAAGAAATTATAACTTTTTAGAAAACTGTCTGAAGATAGCATTTACCATATTGAACAGAAGATGACAGTTACTACATAGACAGAGTGGTACAATGCAAAACGCCAGCTTCCAGGTGATTCTATCCCATTTCTGAGGCTGTCGCAAGCCATCAAATTAATGTTAAAATAATTGTCACTTGTGAATACCTGCCAGTGCAACCAAGTTGGGTATTTAAAAAAAAGTTTCACTAAGGTGTGATCCCATTACATATTCATTTCAGCAGGGAGAAGTTTTCATAAGAACACAAAGATGTAGACATTTAAACCTACCCATTAAAGCAGTGTTAGCCTCACCACTGGCTCCTCAATTAATTGAAATTTACGAGTTTTTATTACAGAAGAGGCAAATGAATCTGATGCTTGCAACTCCATTGCAATTAGAGGGATTTGGAGTAAAACTCGATGTCCTTCTCTATCCTTTTAATTTCCATAAACATCTCCAATTTGGTGAAATTCCCTTTAGCTATGTATATTTTATTGGGGTTTCACATATAAGCAGATTTGCCAATTCCTGTAGCCCAGAATAAAGACATTTCCCGTAATCCAGAGAAAGCACCTTGAACCCGTGTAACCACCAGCGGGACTACGAATCTGTGTTTGGACAGTCTTGATTTAACAAAACTTTCAGTACTCTGGAAGCACAGTACCCTTACATGCAGATTCCTGATTATTGTTCTGCATTGATATTAATAGGATACCCTCCAAGATATAATTTATTGGTAAATAATGCACTGGAGGATAGGGATATAATAATAACTTAATGAGCCCTGCTGGATATTCTGTTGTGGTACTGAATTATTTAAAATATGTATAAATTTTTATTTTAAATGTACATTGTTGCAGTGTGTATGTATGTATGTGTGTGTTCAGTTACTTTAAATTAAATTTTTTTACCTCTATGAATTGTCTGTGGACACTTTGTTGTAAATATTGGAACTTCAAAAGCTGTACTGGGCTGGTTAGTTGTATAAATGTATGTGGTATTGTTTCTCTTCCCGGTATGGAAGATTTATTTATGTAATTAATTGATATGGTGCAAATTTTGAATGTTACAGTTGAATGTATAATTTTAAATTGCCTTTCAGAGACTTTTGAATATTTTGACTTGTAAACAAATATGAGAAAATATAAAGCATGGTATTGTAATTTAGGAAAGAAAGCTGTTAGGATCAATCCAAAAATCCAGCCAAATACCCTTGCATCCTCTGTATATTCAGCTATCACTAGAAGCTGCTTTTGCTAGTGGAACCCATCCGTTATTTTACCGATGCTATAACATCTCTGAAGTTTATAAGGGCCCTAATCTAACTCCCACTGATGTCAATGGAGATTGTTTCATTTAAATCAATGGGAATTAGACTGGGCCTAAAAGTGTAATAGAATTCACAAGAAACCTAATTTCCCATATAATTTCAAACCCTTTTAAATCTCCACAGTTCTCATCTAAGGGCTATTCTTTGTACAGCATTTAAGTATGTGCTTAATTTTGAGCACACATTAGTTTAAAATTACACCCTTCATTAAGTGCTTGCTGAATAAGGATGGGATATTTACATGCTTAAGTTTAAACACATGAATTGAAAATAAGTATTTACATATATTTTGTTTAGTCATCATCATCATCATCATCTTCTACAACAATTCCTTATTTAGAACATTTTATCCCTAATTCTCAAAGCATTTCATAAATGAAGATAAGTATAATACCTATTTTATAGGAGGGAAAACTGAGGTCCAGAGAGGGGATGTGACTTGCCCAATTCCTTTACAAGAAGGAGTTAAGTATCTATGGTTGGGGGGGAAGAAGACTCATTCAAAAAATAAATAATTTATTCTCATTTTTAAAACCAGAATTTGTATCAAATTTTTGAGATTTGAAAAATTTCATGAGCTCTACAGAGCAGGGAAAGTGGTTTGTGAAAAGTTTCTCAAAATGTTTCCCAATTGGAAATGTAGTCAAAATTTCACAATTCAAAAAAAAATTTCATCCAGATTTGGAGTTAAGGTTGAAAGTGTGTTTCGGTGGAGTCTGGCTACCAATGCCGGCACCCCTTCCCTCCCCCTTAAAATTAAATTAAACATTGTCTTGAGGGTAGGGATAGCTCAGTGGTTTGAGTATTGGCCTGCTAAACCCACGGTTGTAAATTCAATCCTTGAGAGGGCCATTTAGGGATCTGGGGCAAAAATTGGGGATTAGTCCTGCTTTGAGTAAGGGCTTGGACTCTAGATGACCTCCTGAGGTCCCTGATATTCTATGATTCTGTACAAAATGTTACAATTTAAAAAAAACCCAAACATTAAGATATCTCAAAATGAACAAGAAAGAAGGTTCAGCCAATCCCCCGCTACCATGAAATCTTCTCTCACCCCAGCGCACTTATATCACCCAACCAATCATAACAAAGTCACTAAGATATTTCAAAAATATCTGTAAAGGTCAAAAATGACAAATTACTCATATACCAAAGAACCCTATTTTCTATTGAAAGGATCTAGTTGCAGTACACTAAACCAATACCATTCTCTACACTACCCCACACTACAAAATAACCTGTCCGTGCCAGATGATACACACTAGAGTATATATAGTAATAAATACAAACAGCATACTCTGATATAAACCTACAATACCATAAAATCAACAAATTTAATAACACAAACATAACACATTCCAGTGATGTTCTTTTACTCCTCCACCATGAGAAAACTAATAGAACTCTGTACTATTAACTTAATCTTTCCTATGCATCTTCTGCATTGGCCTAAATTTTCTACCTACAATGGAGTTATGCTGATGGAGATTTTGCTCCAAAATATATGAAATTAAGAGTATGCACACCCCGGTCCCCCAAACAGCATAATTATATTCTAGAACAGAAGGGAACACATTTAATGTTGGTTGATTTGTTTAAAGTTTAGGGACTCTTTCCAGACAGTGCAAGTTAGAATAACCTTAAAGCCATTCTAACTTGTGCCAAAGATTGCACTGGCCTAAGAATTGGTGCGGGATGAGCATAACGGTGGCCCAAACCCACCTATGTTCCTGAATCAAGTACAGCTCAGCTCAACCCAAGCCTCTATATTTAAAACCACTCTTCTGCTTCTATTCCAGGTTTCCCATAAAAATTCTAACCTGAGTTAAAATATTTCAAAGAGACTATGGGAGCGGGGGGGAGGGGGGAGATGGGAAGGCAAGATAGAGGGATCAGAACCTTATGTTCACTGATGAAAGAAGCTGAAATTCCCATGGCTTACACAGGTAGTTTTGCTCACCTCCACCAGGGCTGGACTTTTTAAAAGGGGGGTTACTTAGGATACAAAAGCATGTGGAGAGGGGAATGTGAGTTAAAAATAAGTTTGGAACAATAAGAATGTGGCCATTGTTTAGTGCATTACTGATAAAATATGTCTATTGTTCTTTCATTCTGCAAGTGAATAATATCTGGACCAGTTGCCTTAGAGACAATGTAGCAGCTATTAGTAATCAGTAAAAATTAATGTACCACAGGGAATTCCTAGGAGAAATGTGCTTAAGCGTGGAGGGGCACCTTATCCACCCTCCCAATACAAGTATATTATGGCACTCTCCGAGTTATTATTCTCATTGCCTGCCACGTTATATCATAAGGGACAGCGGATGCGTTCTTTAACAAAATTGAGAGAATTCTCTATGGTTAAGTATCAGGGGGTAGACATGTTAATCTGTATCCACAAAAACAACAAGGAGTCCGGTGGCACCTTAAAGACTAACAGTTTTATTTGAGCATAAGCTTTCATGGGTAAAAATCCCACTTCTTCAGATGCACCTGAATAAGTGGGTTTTTACCCACGAAAGCTTATGCTCAAATAAATCTGTTAGTCTTTAAGGTGCCACCGGACTCCTCGTTGTTCTCTCTGGATAGTTTTTCACCAACGGGGTCACCTGGCATTTTAAGACAGCTCCCGATTCAGTGGCATAACTATTTTTATGTACAGTGCCGTGATGCTGTACTGTATATTCACAGGGGGAAGGAAATCTGGAAAGGTTAACTGTCAGAAAATAGCAGATGCTCTGTATTTTCTCCGAGCAATCTGGATCTTCTTGTATGTGTCATAGCAGCTCCCGCCATACTAAACATTCACTCAGAATGGTTAGCCGTGTTTTTAAAAGTCCCTGAGTGCCTTTAAAGCTGTCAGCACCATTATTAATCATGATGCAACCCGGGTTTCTAGCCACGCTTCTGCTTTCTAGTGGGCAAGTAAGGTCCCCCTAGATAGTTACCTGGTTATGCAGTAGCCGTGCTGGTTAGCTCAGACCACTGTAGGCTTCTTTTGTGCTCCAGTGTTCAAAGAGGCTGTTAGCAGGACCTCTCTACATAGCACAATCGCAGGGCAGTAACATAGCTCTCCTGGTGTCGTTGATAGGTGTGCACACTCTGGTCCTGGCTTTGCAAACCCAGCCTCACTCCTAGGGTTTGGTCTGGAACTTAGAGACCTGCCACTCTGTAAATAATAAAAGGCAGGCAGCAAGCTAAGACTATTGCTGCTCATGCATTTCACAGTTGCCTCCTCCTCCCACCTACCTTTCCCATCTCTTTTGTCCGTTGCATTGCAGAGCGGGAGCTCCCGGCGGGGAGGGACTCTTGTCTTGATGTGCTTGTACAGCGCTTCTCCCAGCAGGGGCCTGATCCCTGATTGAGGCCTTTTGCCCTAGTGGAATACCAAGACAACTAATAATCACAACGAACACAGCAGCTGCAGGTCAGCAACAAACTCCTTTGCTAAATTGTTTTCAGGTCATGAGTGGGGATAGCTGTTGTACAGGTAGCAGGAGCCCCAATGCCACCTGCCTCCTGCATATCCCACACAAGGTCCATCACACTTGCAGTCCCTGCACTAGGGACCGGCCCACCAACCTGCTGCTGGAGTCGCACATCACCCCAAGAGGACAGGAAGATGCACAGGGGGCAGACAAGAATACGCACCCCTCTTTAAACAGGGTGTGAGTGGGATTTAAATAGTGCAAAAATCCTCCTGCTGGCTCTCTGCACAGGGAAGAAGCTCAACCCATGTGATTAGCCACACAAGATTCTAGCATATAACAAATATGATGTCCGGTTGCCCCATTTTGACACTCATAACAGCACTAAAATGGACACTTCCTCTCCTATGCGATGACTAGAGGGCCGAATTCAACCTTTCCTTACCTGTGTCCTATTCCTGCTGAGGCCAGCGGGAGTGGTGAATGTTTAAGCCAGGTTCACATTTGGCACCTTGGTGTCCGTATAACAAGTAGGATCTCTGAGACAAAGAATTCTCCAAAAGCTCATGGTTTTCCGGTGGAGAGCCCTTAACACAACAACCATTCTGAGATACCAAGAGGAGGTAGAAGTCGAGAAAGACCTCTCTACTGCCTGCTACAGGCAGACCCTGCCAGGTCCCTTGCTCTGAGCAAAGATGTTCTTGACCTCTCAGGAGTTTTACTAGCCTGCATCATGACAAAGTTTACCCGGTAATCATTGCATTGTTGGTGTCAGATGAGCTGGATGGGAGGTTTGAATTGATGATCTAGGGTTGAGGCAGGAATGCAGCATCTGGGGTTGATTAGCGTTTCTCAGAAACTGATCAGTCATTTGGTGGAGCTGATTGCTACCATCTCCCTCTTTTACTTTTGATTCATTTACAAACGGGGATGATGAAATCTTTGTCTTAAAGAGACAAAAGGCACTGAGATGCTCGGCAGCTTTATCAGCAGCGGGGTTATCTGAGTCACAGTGACTGACTCATTACATATGCCTCTTGTGGCGGTATCAAATGGAGCAAGGGTAAGACATATCTGTGCTAGTCAATATAAAATATGCTGGGTCATATGACTCAGCAGCAGTGATTTTGCAGCAGGATCAGTTTCGAGGCAGGACCTTTTCTCTTCAATAAGTCACTGTACGTGAGGCAGTAAGGAAGGACCAGGGTTATTTGAGGCTATGCTATGATCCATCTGCCCACCCAAATACATACACATGCCAGACCACACCATCCTCACTGCAAGCTAAAAAGGAATCACAAAATGCAGTAACAATTTTCCAGGCTGCTAAAATCCCAGTCTCTTCCTGACATTCATCTTTCAGAAAGACACAAAGTGACAAGACCGAGACAGTGTTTAAAATAGGCCCCATGTGTAATCCCCCATTCACATGTGTTTCAAATATCAGCACCCTTGGCAGGTGTTATGCAATCGGTTCTCAGGCTCTGAGATAAAAGATGCTCAGCTAAATTCTGCCCTCGGAACAACCCTACCACCCCCGTGAAGTCAACAGGTGTGTCTGAGGGCAGAATTTAGTTCAGTGTCCTTCGTTTGCCGCTGTATAATATAGCTAAACAAACCTATTGTTTTTCTGGCCTAGGGCTGATGCACATCTGGTTCCCCCGCATCGAATACATTCGTGGGTCAATACATGGCTTTAGAAAGTGAAGGACGCTCAGCACTAGCAAAAGACAGGCCCAATGTCCGCTGGTGGTCTGTAAGTTGATTTTCAGAATTCTGCCAGTGCTTTGGATTTCTCACCTGCGTAGCCCTGCAAGATTTTAGCCACTAAGCATGATTTTGTGGAGGTCCGAACAAGGCGTCTAATAGGAATTAGGATGTAACTAGAACTAGGCCAAATGTTGTCCATGAAAATGGAAAATTGTGTAAGATTCACCTGATTTCAGCTACTTTTGTGGTTTGTGACTCACTTGCTTTCACTTCTTGGTTTTGTTACAAATTTGAAACCCAGGCCAGTTTCACCAAAAAGTTCCCAGACACTGTTGGCCTGAGTCTTCTCTCCTTGTACTGCTGTGTAAACCATGACTAAACCCACTGAAGGCAGTAGAGTTTACTCTGGTGCAAGAGAGGGGAGAATCCCACTATGAGTGAATCTGAGCCAGGGTATGGTTTTGCCCTGAAAGGATGAACATGGGCTTGCCAGGTTTCAAAGCAAAGCACAGAGAAACTTGTGGGTTTCCACTGAGTTTCACTTTGAGATTTTGGGCTTATTCAAAACCCAGCAGACAAAGTGAAACAGGAGAGGTGTAGAAAAAAATAAACACCACCCTTCCCAAATCTGTTGTCTCATGAAACTGAAGACAACGTTCCCACGAACCCATGTGTAGCAAAGCATACAGCATCCTGCAGCTTTAGATAGATGTGGCCACCCAACTTGATAAGTGAGTCAGCATTTGAACACAGAGTTACAAGGATGAAAATAATGCACTGTAGAGCCACTGTTGACAATTTAGTATCATACATTTATTATTTGTGTTATACTAACACTTACAGCTCTCAACCAAGATCAAGGCCCCATTGTGGTAGGTGCTGTCCAGACACACAAATGCTCTACATACACCAAAGAGTTTATTGTCTAAAGGCCAGCTTGTTAGTTACTTGCCCCATCCGTGGGCAGTTACCTGAATGTTAAGTCCCCTTCAAATCAGTGCGATTACTTGTGCAAGTAATTGCTCACTGATGGGAGCAAAGGGTTCACTCAGTGATCCTAAACAAACAACACAGACAGACAAAGTGACTTAACCAAGGTCCCATGGGGAGTCTTCAGCAGAGCAAAGAATAGAACATGGATCTCTGAGTCGCAGTCTAATCACAAGCACATCCTTCCTGTTTTAATGCTAAACTTCTTCCTCATCCATTTTCAGATTTATAGGCATCCTTCTTTTTTTAACCTTTTATTTTAAAAAGCTCAATTTTTTTCAAATCATGTAATTTGATTGGAAAAAAATAGCCACCTTTAACACTATTTTAAACAAATAGTATTTACATACACATAAGGTGCATGCAATTTCACACCACTGTGATGTGTCTGTGTTCTCCCACAGTCCGTTTTAACACTTAGCATCTTACTTCGCTAGCTATTAAAGAGGGAGATAAATTAAAAACTTCAAGCCACAAGGAGGAATTTCCTAGAGAGAAGAAAACTGTTATAAATGATTTTCTCACTCCCAAAATCATTTTTGTTTCCTTATTGTTCTTCTAAAATATTTCACATACTTTTTAAAAAAATGTAGCAAAGTAACAGAATGGGTGCCCTAGTATGTTTGCAGATAACAAATGCTTCTTAACAAAAATGTTGTGTAGACAAAAAGGAGAGAAATTGGCTCAGTGACATCAGGTATTATTGGCAGCCTGCTTTTCAACAGAGCTCTGTGGCACAGTTCAGGGCAGCTGCACCTGTATTCCCCCTATGCAACCCCTCCAGGGCACACACTCTAGGCTCCAGGCTCCTCAGCCGTCACCTCTCTGGGGTAGAGACCTGCGTGTCTCTCCCTCCTGACTGGTGTTTATTGAGGCTGCACAATTCCCTTCTTAACTGTGGATTTCCCAGAAGCCAGACAGCCTAAATAGGGCAGCTTCTGTGCCTTGCTTTCTCTTCAAAGGCTATGAACAGCTGTAATAGCCAGCAGTTATAAGTTGCCACACAGCTCTTTATAAGCAAGCACATTTATTCTTAAGGTAAAAGCCTTACTGAGGAAACATATTTAATCAATAAAAGAACCTACGCACATGGTCAAAGCTTACCAGAGGTCACCCATCAGTCTTATGGGGCCTTACTAGGCCAAGTCCTTCCAATACTTCCTGAAAGGATTTGCCCTCCCCTTGGACAGAAGGTTCTGTCCGTTTTCTGGCGCAGAAAGAAGGCCCTGGGTCAGCTGAAACTCAGGCTACTTATCACAAAGTTGTTTCTTCATATGTTGTTCTCTGGAGAATCCAATCTGAACTAGGATATGCAAGCCTGCCCAGGAGGTGGTATCTCTCTGGGGGATTACAACCTGGCTGATTTGCCTAAATCACTGCCCACTGCTTTTAGTTCCTGGAGGTGCTGCGGTAGCCCTCTCCCCCAGAGTAGAACACAGTCATACATAAACCATTCATTTAAAACAATGGACCCCAAAGATACTGCATGGGGTTGCAATCTTTGTTACATCTCCCCCATAAAGAAGTCGCATACAATCCTAGCCCACAATAATACATAAAGTTAATACTATCGGGTCTTTCATGGATATTGCAGGAAATTGCCATCTTGGTCAGACTCTAATCCTATTTTTACTGGAATCAATGACTCCAGTGGTAGCAGGATCCGGCCCTAGTTGTGTCAGACACAGGTGTCTGCCTTCATGGCCAATATCCTTGCCCTCCAATGAATTTCTTGGCAATGGACTCTCTTGTAGCATTCAACTGTGACTTCCTGTTTCCATCAGCCTCTGAATAAATATTCAGGACTGACATTTTGCACCTGGGTGCAAAACCACTGCTTCCCTGTTATGGGCCACTTTACAGATTATAGATATTGGAGTAGAAATGTCTTATGCTTGAATTTTGCAGTAGAAAAATGAGATACATGGCGAACGTAATCACTGACCAGCAGAAATGTCTATAGATAGACAGCTTACAAAGCACAACTCATGGGCTTCAAATATTCCTTGTTGTATTTTTTGTACCTGAAAGCACCTTCAGTACTTATTGTATTTGTGATCGTACTGTGTGTAAAAATTCATCTGAATCTTGTTTTGTTGGCCTAGGGAATATTTTCATGTACAAATTAGGCTGGCCAATGTTCCCTTTCTGCTAAAATTCCCCAGGGTGTAACTTAAATGTTATTAAAAAGCCTAATAAAAGAAGAGTGCACATTTAATAACGTGAGAAGAACATAGACTTTTCAGTACTGTGTGCCTGCAGGTCCATGCAGAGTAGGAGGAAGGAGTCACTAATGCACTTGTTTAGAAAAATCCTGTAATTATCAGCATTTAGAAAGGACCATTACTACCATATATATAGTATGCAAAAAGATTTGCAGAGTATTCAGTTCTGCAAACTGTACTCTTTACATCTTCTGTTGTTTTTGGGGAGTGGGTATAGGCTCCTGTACACCTTTAATTTCATTTAACTTTTTATCTACCAAATTGTAATATTTCTCAGCACATTTCCCCTTTACTTTATAACCTTAACTCTACCCTCAGTAACACTGAAATTTTCTACAGACACGCACACACACACACTGGAAAAGCATATAGTGTGTTATTCCTACCCAAAACTCTCTGACACATAAGAGACTTACTTTTCCTGGCTGAAGTGCACCCCGTACCGTGTTCAGTACAAGCGCAAAGTGTCTTTTAAGCCCACTAGTTAGAGAGATTAAGTAGTATTTAATAAATAGTAGCGTATCCCTGCAGTGTTGTGAGAATGTGGAGTTTTGGTGGCTACGGTGGTTTAGCTGGAGGAAGGTTGAGAGAGGGAGAGGAATATTTAATTGACCTCTAAGAGTATGTCTACACGGCAATAAAACACCCTGA
This sequence comes from Lepidochelys kempii, assembly GCF_965140285.1. NCBI lineage: Eukaryota > Metazoa > Chordata > Testudines > Cheloniidae > Lepidochelys > Lepidochelys kempii. The sequence continues at coordinate 2,951,919 of NC_136387.1, read as the reverse complement.
GAAGGGGGAGGGTCTCAGAGCCCAGGCTCCAGCCTAAGCCTGAATGTCTACACCACAGTTCTTAGCTCTGCACTCCAAGCACCACAAGCCAAGGCAGCGGACCTGGGCTTTGAGACTCGGTGTTGTGGGGTTTTTATCGCAAGTGCCGATGTACCCCTAACAGACACCACCCCATCCTCCTCCAAGTCCCTCCTCAAAACCCACCTATTCCTGAATGCATAGGGAAACCTGCATCCTGCGAGCAGCTAGGCAGGGGGCGAGTCGTGACCATAGCTCCTGATCGGCTGAGAATCGCACACGCTCTGTTTTTGTTTCCCCATCACCCTTGACCCCTACCTCCCCTGTTTGTCTATTTCCAGCTCGAGCGGACGTACCTGCAGGAGCTTCAGTTGAGTTAGTGCACTAAAAATGGTGTAGCTGCAGCTGTGGGTGGCGGGACAGGTGAGTCACCCCGAGTACAGTCCCCTCTGAAACCCAAGGGACTAGGCTGACCAGATGTCCCGACTGTATAGGGACAGTCCCAATATTTGGGGTTTTGTCTTATCTAGGTGCCTATTACCCCTCACCCCGTCCCGATTTTTCAACGTTTCCGTGCAACGGTGGCTACGCAGCTATTTTTAGCGCTCTATCTCGGTCAACGTTAGCAGGGGTATGTCTGCCCAAGCGGGACATTACCTCTCCAGCTCCAGTGTAGGTAGCCTCTGTGTATATGTCTACACAGGGTGTGGGGGTGTTGATTCCTAGCTCATGTAGGCATGCTCACTCTAGCGCTCAACGAGCTAGTGCTCAGGAGCTGTAGAGGAGAAATTCACTTCACCTGCAGAAAGCTGATTCAGCTGGCTTTATGCCGGTGAAGTCCAGAATGGCAAATTTACCCCCTCAATCAGCAGCCCCGGCCCCTTCCCCATGGCCACTCCTCCAACTTATGCGCTGCCTCTCCTCACCCCATGTACGAGTTAGGGTTACCAGGTTCTGTGTAGCGGGTGGATCTCATGAACTCTTCTCCAATGCTGCTTTCCATGCCGGCTAATGTGAAGGGACAGTCCAAAGGCACCCGTTGGTGCACCAGCGGGCCCCCAAACACCATGCCAGAGATGTAGCTGAGCTGACATGGTGCATGGGGCCTTGTGCTGAAAGTGACAGTCAGATAGATTTATTGTGTATCTTGGAGGAGCATCTAGAGACTAACAGAGATCATGGCCCCACTGTGTGGGACCCTGTATAAAGTAGGGGTAGGCAATAATTTTCATGGGGGACCACTCCATGAATTTTCGTAAGTTGTCACGGGCTGCACATTTCTGCTATATTAATGGAGGGGGTGTGGGGTCTGGGAGGGAGTTTGGGTGCAGGAGGGGGCTCTGGGCTGGGGCAGGGGTTTGGGGTACGGGAGGGGGTGTGGGGTCTGGGAGGGAGCTTTGGTGCATGAGGGAGTTCTGGGCTGTGGCAGGGAATTGGGGTACAGGAGGGGGTGTGGGGTCTGGGAGGGAGCTTGGGTGCAGGAGGGGGTTCTGACCTGGGGCAGGGGGTTGGGGTGTGAGGTGCAGGCTCTGGCCAGGAGATGCCGATCACAGGTGGCTCCCGGAAGCGGCTGCAGCCAGCTGCTGCCGGCACATCTCTGTGCGTCTCTTGGGCGGAAGGGGGCAGCAGGTCTCCATGTGCTGCCCGCGCCCACAAGCACCGCCCCCGCAGCTCCCATTGGCCGGTTTCTGAGCAATGGGAGCTGTGAGGACGGTGCTAGGGGCGGGGGGGCAGCACATGGAGCTGCCTCCCCACTGCCAGGGGCATGCAGAGACATGCCAGCAGCAGCTGGCTGCTTCTGGGAGCGGGATAGGGCCACGGCAGGCAGGCAGCCTGCCTGAGGGCCTCCACTGTGCTGCGAGACTTTTAGTGGCCTGGAGATTGCGAGGGGGCAGCCAAAGACCCTGGCGGGCTGGTCAGAAATGTTAGACAGGCTGGCCCCGGCCCGCAGGCAGTATTTTGCCCACCCTGGTATAGAGAGACAGTCCCTGCCCCAAACAGCTTACACTCTAAACAAAGGGTGGACGGGGCAAAAAGAGGCAGCGAGAGGGAAAGACCTTCCCAGCGGTCACGCATTCCTCGAAACTGACCCTATTATGCGAAGAGTTTCAGTTTTGATGAATGGGTACGTTTCTATGAAAAAACATTCACTGAAAAATTCCCATCCAGCTTTACACAGCAGGTCACTGGCGGAGCCAAGAACACAAGCCAGGTCTTCCTGAGCCAGTCCAGCGCCTCTACCCACTAGACCACAGTGTTTCTCCTCAGCACGAACCATCACGCAGCGCGAGTCAGTGCATTTTGCAAGGTAAAGCGCAGTAAACCGCAAGTTAATACAGTGCAAATAAATACGGCACACAAGAAATAACCCTCAAGAAACTGGAACAGCAGGGCAGGATCTGCCTTTTGAATAGAAATGGATTTAATTTGGCTACAGCACAAGGGCAGCACGAACGTTCAAAGCACCGCAGCAGCGCAAGGGAACTCCAGTGGGGAAGTTTTCTTCCAGGCAGGAATTCTATTGCACGCAATGCTGTTGGTTTTGGTTAAGAAATTTTTTCCTCTTGGGGCGAGGGCTAGGAGAAGTTGTGATGGGTGGGTGTGGAGAGTTTCTCTTCAATGTGCTCGCATCAGCTGTGCTGTATGTTTGCTCAAAAAAACCCAAAACACGCAAACAAACCAACCCCCATGTGCTTCCTTTAGCATCGCTCTGGATTTACTTTCAGGTTAAGCTACTAAGAAAAAAGAAAATTCCAGCTTGGCTTGCTGTGGCTTTCCCTTCGCAAAGCGGCAGATCTTACAGGCCAAAGTTTCAGGCCCTCCGAAGTGTCCTTTGCCTTCAGGAAGTGAAGGGAAACTCAGCAAAACACGGGCACTTCATTCCTGCAAAGGAGAAAAAAAAAGGGGGGGGGGAGGGGGAACCAGAGGAAGGCGCTCACATTTTCTTTTTGATTATTTGTTCAACAAGAAGGAAAATACAGAACAGTCCTAGAGGGGAATGTCCTGGTTTAGTGGATGTTTCTTTCTAACAATTCCACATGGCTTTTTGCCCCAGAGGACAAAGGTCATGGCTCCATCGTTAAGCATGCAACTAGCTTCTTTGGCTTATACATTCTATTTTTCTCCTATGACTTGGTATAACTATTATAAACCTATAACTATAAAGAAATTTGTCTGACCTGAAAATTGCCAGATTTTCTCAAAAAGCCAAGGTAAATTTTTCTGCAAAATTTGAAGAAAGTTGTCTGAGCTATTTTTGAGTTACAGATCATTAAAAAATCACGTTCAGATGAAATTTTAACTAGTATGTAACAGCCAAAATGCCATTAAAATCTAGCCTGTAGGGCAAGTTTCTCTAAGATCCATAGGAAACTCAAGGATAGTAGATGTGTTAACAAGGCCCTAGCAGAGCTCCTAAACTTCATGGTAGCCCCATATTTTTTATTTATTAAAGAAAATTAACACGCAGAAAGCGTTGTTACCTTTAAGGTAACGTGCCTAATGAACACGAGAGCTGGAACATACTAGCTGTAGTTGTTTTAGATGTGCAGTGTGGCACTTGTGTGTATTGCTGTAAGAGATTGTCTGAACACCATCCGGGAGGATATATGAATATTGATCATGTCCATATTTTTGGTGGCTTTAGGTTTTTTTTCTGTAGCTATGTTTCAATTTTAATGTTAACTAAATTAAAGGTTATAACTTGGTTTTTTGATCTGGCTTTAACTAAATTTCGCAGCTAAAGCCCCTTTAATTCTTTGAAAAGGTTGCCCATAGTTTTATGTTAATATTCATTCGGGTTATTCAGAACATCTCAGGTTTAGAATTATGTTTTCCTTCCAAGACTTGTTTGTGGAAAGGAAAGGGTTAAGCTTTATGTCTGTGGCTTATAAGTAAGTAAAATGACATTTTAACAGTCTCTGTAGTATAGCCTTGCTGTGCTGGGACCTCAGTGCCTGCTGTCTTACTTCTTGGCCTCTAAATAGAGAGTTATTTTCAATTTCTCCTGTTCCTAATGTTTTAAATGGAACTACTGTTCCCCTTAGAGCACCCAGTGGCTGGCTGGAGACCTTTATTGATATATATAAATTACTTCAATCCCCAGCGCTGGCTACAGATCCAATCATATTGAGCTAATGCGCATATAAATAAAAACCTGGAAGTATGGTTTATGGCAATAAGTAGTGCAGCAGAAGTTTATACCATCCTGCAAAGACACCTTGATACATTGCTGATAATCTCTATAATGTATTTAAAGAGGCAGTCTGTAGATTCAAGGCTGGAAATTTCAGTCATCGGAACTGTAAATCTCACTCAGTTTCTGCTGATTGGCTTGAAAAAGAAATTGTTCCAATCCAGCGAAGAAGCAAAAATACAGAATGTGGAACTTTCCGCTGGGGCCACTTCTCAGAAAACGTTGATGTAGCAGCTAAGCATTTTGTGCATGTTCCAGGGAAGCTGAGACTGGATTAAAGATTCTCGCTCAACATTCTTTAGATGGTCCAGCTGCTCCACATTTCTTCAAGCTGCCATCTCTTGTTGCTGGCAAATTTGTTTCACTTTCTAATGAAGGGACTCATGACCTTCTGAAAAAATAATCTGATGCCCCCCTGATAAAAAAATCAACAGTAACATTATTATCCTGGCAAGGAATTGTTTTTCCAGGTAGCTAAAAATAATTCTGAATGGCTTCCTTGTGCCTTCAGGCTCAGAGCAGAGTAAAGGTGGTGGGTAACTGTTCTGTACCAGGAACAGCCCAGGAAAAGAATTGGGATCCAGATAGTCACAATTCTTCCCTTGCTGGCCTCCTCCTGCATGGAGTAGAAGTAAGTTACTGTAGCCCTTGAAAGGGTGTAATTTACTTCTCCCATCATGCCCAGACAAAGATGCTGGCCTGTGAATAGCAGATGGAGCAAAGACTTCACCTACTCCCTTCTCCTCACTGTCTCTTCCCCACTGCTTGTTTGCAGGGTGGAGAACCTGAAGCAAAGCTGGTCAAAAAAGAAATGTGGGGGAGGGAATTTGCTCCCCCCCCCTTTAAATTTTCAGCTTCTGAAAATTTTCAACCAGCTCTAATCTGGAGAGTAAGGGCTACGTTCTGGGCCAGACCTGAACCCAGCATCTGGGTTGACTGAGCACAGTGGAGGTGGAAAAATCTTACTTCCCTCGTTCCCTTGCTCAGCATGTAAGACAAGGGCATATAATGCTAGCCCTAGCTGATTTATAATACACTCTGAGAGAGCAACATGGTTACCATGTTTACAGAGGGGATATAATATCGGCAGCAAGAGGACGAGAATCTCTCACCCTCTGCAGTTAATGTGCCTCAACACAGATCTTGATGGACCACAGGTTAATTCAGTCCCCAAGTTCATTCATTCCTTTGTCCCTTGGGAGATTGCTGGCAAGGGCACCAATTAACTCGGGTGGTGACTCCATATGGCCACATTTAAAAGAAAACTCATTGAGAGGGCCACCTCATTTCATATGGGCCACCCAATTGCCATTAAAATGGACATACCTTTTGGGCCAGATTCTGACATTTTTTACACTGGCAACACACAATCAAGTTACTCTGGTTTTACACTGGTGTAAAAAGTTCAGAATATGGCCCCTTGGACTCTACTATACATGCTCAAAAAGTGGGGAGTAACGGAAAACGTCTTTCTTTCTTTGCCATTTTTCACTGAAATTTCAGAATTATGTTTGAAAATTTCTATCCAGCTCTATATAATAGTGACCCGATCTGGAATCAAACCTGCGAGACAGCCCCCTCATACAGGGCAATGTAATATTAATTCTAATTGTGACCCACACACCGACCAGTGGGTTATAGAGGCACTAAACTCTGTCCATCAGGGAAACCAACATTGCCTTCTTGTGTGTCCCCGCCCTCACCCCCATGTGTCTGTCTGCCTGCATCCACCTGTTGTCTCTTGTCTTATGCTTAGATGGTCAGCTCCTTGGGCCAGGGTGTGATGGTTCTCAGCATGCCCAAGACTGAGAGTCATTTTGATACCTTTCTGCCTCCAGCAAGAGAGAGACTTGCTTGTGCGGGCTGTCAGTTCCCTGACACCTCCAATCTGTTAGCTATGCAAACAACCTCCTCGGGGCTAGGCCAGACATACTTTGCCACTCAGGTAACCATAGGTGCACCCACATTCCTTTAAAATTTCTCCTCTGTATGTTCTTGTGTTCTCATAAATTATGGAGGGTAGGTGCATCAGTGTCTGTTAGCCAAGATGGTCAGGGATGCAATCACATGCTCAGGGTGACCCCAAACTTCTGATTGCCAGAAACCAGGAATGGATCATTCCATAGTTGCCCTGCTCAGTACACTCCCCCTGAAGTTTTGGTACGGGCCACTGTCCAAGACAGGATATAGGGCAAGATGTATCATGGTCTGACCCAGTACGGCCGCTCTTATGTTCTTATGAGAGAGCACAGGATGTGTTCCTCCTGTGTACCAAGCAGCATCAATTCTGCTTCACTACATGGCCTACATTGCTGCAGTTAAGCAGACTCCTATTCGAAATTTAAAGGTGCACATGCAGAAAAGAAAGCCACTACTAGAGAAGTTCAGGATTTTCCAGCTAAACATTTTTTCACTGAAAAATGCCTATTTGCCAAAACCAAAATGTTAGAAAGCCAAGTGTGGTTGCGATGAATTTCCTGACTCAAAAATATGTTGGAAAAAAGTTTTGACATGGTTGAAATGTTTTGTTTTGACATTTTCAAAATGAAAACTTCTGTTTTTCCAATTTGAAACAACTTTTGATTTAGAAATTTATGGTTAAAGAAAAGAAAAGAAAAACGTTGGAATTGAAACAAAATGTTTTGATTGACTTGAACCAATTTTTCCCCCTATTTTGGTTCATGAATATTTTCAAGATTCTGACATTTCATCCAGTTTTGAGATGGTGAAAAATGTAGAACTCTCAAAAATATTTGAGGTCCCAGAAAAAATGTTCCCCACCCAGCTGTTGTCATAACATTTACATAGCTACCCAGCCCCGTTATACAAGAAATCTTTCTGCTAGTTTTGTTGTTGATTCCATAATGTTTTCTGATTGCCCAGCCTTCTGCCCACCCACTGACCTGACCACTTACCTTGCGTCTCCTCACGCAAGTTCCCAAAATGCTGCCCCTGTTTTCAAGAAAAAGGTTTGCAACAAAGAAATAGGCAATCCCTTTTCTTCCCCACCTCCTCTGGAATTTAATAGCTACAGAAAGTACATACTCCAGTTAGCGCAACTGATCAGGCACTGATGGCTTAACCCACCCTGCTCTGTGCCAACCTACCAAGGCTTTTGTAGGCTGTGCCAGAAAAACAGGGGTTCTGGAAAGTTCAGGGGTTTAGCAATAGGTTATGGAGCCTTTTGCCTCTCGCTCATTGATGTTGAATCTGTCTCCGATATGTAGTGACCAAAAGTCGTTATGCTCTGCTGGGCTTTTTTGTGGCCTACTTGGAAGTTGTTGGCATTGGCAGCTCTTTTTCCCTAGCAGATGGGTGCATTACCAAAATGAGCATCCCAGCTGGGGTAGAGTGGATAGCATTGGTGGGAGTCTCCGTGTGGAGGGTAAGGCGTGAATAGGTCTGAACAACTGAGGTACCCTTATGGTCCGTTAGGTGGTCTCCCCAGGTCAGGCTTAAGGTAGGTCAAAGTGCATGGGGGAGAAATGGCAGGGCCAGGGCTCACTGCCCCTACCTGTATGCTTGTTCTGTGACTAGAAGGATCTGTGGGTGAAAACCCGGCCTCACTGAAGTCAAGGGCAAAACTCCCACTGACTTCAATGGGGGTCAGGATTTTACTCTACCTATTTGTCTGTCTAGGTTCCTATATGGCCTCCATTACCCGAGTATCTGAGAGCCTCCCACTGTTCTTCACCTGACATCTTTCACCAGTGTTAACCACCAGTTGGGAGGAGGGGAGGGAAATGAAAATTATATACTGTCTTGATTCCACAACACTGTACAGTAGATCTGTATGCTTTAAAATTTAAATCATCACCAGCAGACTACGAACAGTTTCCACAAGCAGTCACAGACCCAACCATTAACATAATTCTCCCTTTTATTCCTCATCACTCCAGGACTGTGTGCTGTATTCTAAAGCCTTATTTGTTTTATCCATTCTTCAGCATTTTAAGCTTGTACTTCTCTGGTTAAAAAAAAAAATAAAAAAAATCAATTTTTATCTCATCCAATTTGATATTCATCTGTCCCTCTCCAATTTTTCCCCCCTTTACCATAATTTTGGCTTTTTTTTTTACCTCAGAGAACATTGAGAACTCTGTCTTCAGGCTTCCGGATTAGACAGAAGACTGATAGGATAATGATGATAGTATGTTAAATGCTATCTATGTAAATCAGCTCCATCAATGGATACACGGTGCAGCTACATTAGATCCCTTTTTGACATACATTTTCATTTTTTAAGGAAGAGAATATTGGATTGTTATTAAGCTACTTTAGAAAAATCTTTGCATTACCAGGCACATTACTATTGTGCATAAAGTCATATTAAATTTTGGGATGATGTACAACATCATTTTCTTTTAAAGGCTGCTTTTAACCTCATGGTATCTTCTTTTTCACTTCTGCTGAGGGTTTTGTTTATGATAACCAGTGACTGGAGAGGGAAAGGGATATTCTTTATTATGCTTTATGCATCTTGGAGTAGATAGATCTGAATTTGCGCCTGTTGTAAGAAACAAGCCTTGGCAGAGGCAAAAAATTGCTGTTACAATGTGTCTGTTTCGATGCCTGGGAAAATAGTTAGCTTCCCAGCAGACACCCTGAAACTCAGACTCACACTCTGCTGGACCAAAGGGTGGGGGAAAGAAGTTGCAAGATCAACGACCCACTCACTGGAAATGTCCTGCCAGCAGACCCCTCCCACTCAGATTTTTTTGTTTTGTTACTGAAACAAGATACTTTAATGTTCCCTTTTGCTGAACTCAGAAACAAAGGAACAAAATTTACTCCTAACGGATCAGAGCTTCAGCTGGTGAGTATCAGTGTAACTCCATTAAAATCAACTGATGTACACCAGCTCAGGATATGGCCCAATTAAAATATATATAATTAAAATGAATCTTTAGCCTGAGACCAAGTCAGGACATTTTCAACTCAAAAGAATGATATTTTTTTTGTAAAGGATGTAACAAGTGTCTGAAAAAAGGGGATTATAATGGAAATCACTGGAACTATAACTGGGAAGAAGGTAGAAAATAAAGGCATTACCATTTAGTACCTACATGCTCTAAAAGTAGATAAATAAAAATATCACCCCTTGGCATCGATGTTTCCATTGTGATTATATAGTCGTAGGTGACGTTTAATTACTTTGACACATGCATTCAATTGATCTAACAGCTAGTGAACTGAATGCTCAGATTAATACGATTTCCCAGTAGGAAATATTTGTTAGTAACAGTGTGTATGTGTTGGAACTGGGCCTCAACCAAAATCCCATTTCTGAATACCCAGATCTTTAGATTTGAATCCACACTTTGAAGCCCCAATCCATTAGACAGGTAGAAATACATGCATCAGGTATCCAGACTGCTTTATACCATGTGCCTATGGGCATGCATTCACACAGTTAAATTATTAGCCTGTTGATGCTGTTATGTCAGAAGGGATGAGAGTTTGAGTCACATTGAAGGAATACAGGGTTTTTTTTAAACATGAACTAGATGGCAAAGTTCACATTTAATAATTTTGGTAATAAATGGCAACCTAAATATGTCTGGAATGATTTAGTACCTATGAACCATGGAGCTACAAAATGTAGATGAGGCTCATTAACCAACTCCCCAACCCCACAGCACTCCCCAAATGTGCTCTTGTTTCTGCTGTTTGCATGCAAACACCATATGTTCTGAAGCTTTGGCATCACTTGGGTTATTCACTTCCATGTGTCACATCTTTAACACACTTTTTCATGCTCATGTTTCTAAAATGGAGGGAAAGGGGGTTGCTTTTTGTTTGTTTCCAAAGCCTGAAAGAAGGACACATTGTCAGTGATCTAAATCCACTTCTCTGGGTAAATTTTCCATTACTAACAATTCAGAGTGGGATTTCCAAAGGAGCCTATGGGAATTAGCTCCCTGATTTCCATTTAATTTCAATAGGATTTGGGTGTCTAAAGACCCTTGGCCCTGTTGAAAACCGCAATCTAAAAGCATCTGCAGTGGCTGCTTCTTAATCTACCAAGGGGGGATGGAATGGTATTAGTGTCACTTCTCCATCAAGATGTCCAATACCTGTAAGCCGTCAATTTACCATTTCTGGCTAATATCCTAAAAGTGTGATTCAAGCATCTGCTTACCTGGGTCAGACAAAGTATTATCTCATTAGCATTCAGCACCACTGCCAGAGAAGGGAGGCAAAGCAAACCCAACAGAACACACGAAGGAAAGGAGATAAAAGAACAGGGACAAGGGGGAGAAAAAGTTTCTCAACTCTGCTGTGCATTTTCTCCTTTGAAAGGATCCCCTGCCTGGTCCGAACCCCGGCTCAGCAAAGGTGAATGAGCAATGGCAGAGATACATCTGGCTCACAGATGTGTGGTAGACATTTGCCAGGTAGGCAGCAGCAGCCAAATTTGTTTATCACCCACAGTTGCAGAAAGCGAAAGGAGAGTATATTGACGTTAATTGGGACTTAACCCTCCGGACTGATGCGTGCACCCTTGAGCCAGAATGAGCCCCCGATTTCCCGCTCCCATTTTGCTACAGTGCAGACAGTGGCGCTGGAATATTTTTAGTAGTGGGGGTGCTGAAAACCAGCCCCCGACCCCTGTCCACCCCCCCCAAAGCTGGGAGCAGGGCTGTGTTTCTGGGAGGGGGGGACCTGGACAGGGGTAAGGGGGGTCAAGGCCACATCTGGGGGAGGACGTGAGGCCAGGAGTGGAGCCCGGGGCCAAGAGCGGGGTGGGGGCACGTGCGGGGCCCTGGGCACGGGGCCAATGGCCGGGACCCAAACTCCAGGTGAGGTGAGAGGTTGGGGAGCAGAGTGCTGGTGGAGGGCCAGGAGCAGGGCATAGGTGCGGAGAGCACCCCCAGGTTTTATGCGCAGAGCCAGCGGCTGGGGAGCAGGGCGCAGGGCCAGTGGACCCGCATAAAACCTGGGGGTGCTGCAGCACCCCCCGCACCCTTACTTCCCACGCCTATGAGTGCAGGAGGAGAAGATGACTGTGCTTGGTGAAATCTCTGTGGCTGCCAGAGATGTCATAATGGCCACTGCACTGTGCTCCTAATGCTAATGAGACGTGATAGTGAATGAAAAATGCAGAAACACTCCCACAAAGCAATGGGCTGGCAGAGAGAGCGGTGTCTATTGCTCTGAGAATTCTGTAACAAAAACACCCCACTATGTTAGCTCAGTTGAGCTATCTGGCGAACTCCATGTCAGTCAATGGAAAAAGCCCAGTTCAGCTCAGCTCACCATGTCAGAACAATGCTGCCTGCCTTAGATGTAAATCTAAATCCTCTGTGGGCCCACTTAAAGGATGTGAGGCTGAGAAACACCAACTCTCAAAAGTGTTCCCTGCCCCAACGTGGGGCAATGGGTAGAATCTTTGGCTGGCAGAGAGGTCACGGTGGGATCCATGATGCTGAAGATAGCTTTGCTGGCTTTACACCAGCCAAGGACTTCATCTCCTGTGCCGGGGGTTAGATGCCTGTTTGAGGCACCAGTGCAAAAGGGACTTAGACTGGACCAAAGATCTGGCCCTGAAGTTCTAGCAAAATGTTGCGTCCTTCCTCTCCTTGACCAGTGCACTGGGTAAATGCAAAAATCATAGGTGGACATGCAAGTGCATCACCTAATCCTCCTCGGATTTGGGGGGCGGGGGGTTAGGTGGGGTCTCTACTTCAGTAGATTGTGTTTTCAAGTACAGCCTGTTTCTTTTAAAAAAATAAAATAAAATCCTAGCTGTAATAGCCTTAATTGTAAACCAGCTTCTGTGTTGTCAGATTGGAACCTAATTAATCATTGGCTGTAGCGGGGAATTGATGAATTGCTTTGCTGTTTTTTTGCTAGTCTAAATCTTTGATTTAGTGATTACTGCTCTTTGATTTATTGTTTACTATGCTAGTAATCAATATTTATGATGAATGGTTAATTTTAAGTACCACCCATTTTGCAATATTATATATATATTGAGGTATATATACTAATTGTATCTTTCTCCTCCCCCTTACACTGGTGTGAACCAGGAGTAACCCTATAGTAGCCAATGGAAGGATACCAATGGAAACCCAATATTAGAGAAGAATCTAGCCCTGAGGTTGGGTTGTTCATTTGTTTTTTACAGTAGGAAAAAATAACATGTGAAAAAGAAACTCACCGTTGAAAGGATTTCACTTTTAAATTAAAACCAGTAAGGGGACCGATCCTTCGCTGGTGTAAATCAGTGTTGCTCCATAGCCCAATTTTTTGTCCATTCCTTTTGCATCCCTCTCTCTTTCAAGCCCTTCAGTTCAATGTGAATCTGATCTAGGGATTATTACACAGGAGTCTGACTGTCTGCAGTCTTTCAGAATTAGAAACTAATTGTAGGAGAAGAGCTATCTATAATTTACTAGTTATGGATTTGTTTTCCTGCTTCCAGAAGTTTTTCCCCCTGCTGGCTGAGCATGGGTTATGGTGAAGATGGGGGTGAGGGGACAGTTGCCCTGTGATCGCCCAGCTAAGGTAGTAGCACCAGGTTGTTGGGGGCATGACTGGACCAGCGGCCTACTCTGGACTTGTACAAATTTAGAAGCCCTTTGACAAACAGCACCTGCTGAGTTTTTCCTTTAGCTAGAGGAAGAAGCTTGGAAACAAAGCTTTGCTTTGGTCCAGTGAAATCCCGAGTAAACCTGTGAATAGGCAGAACTGCTCCCAGTCCTGGAGGCAAAACCATTTCTTGAAAGACCATAGAGCTATGATTCACCAAATGGGCCCAAAGAGGTCTATGTAGCATCTTCTCTCTGCCTTCCATGTGGGAAATAGGGCTGTCAATGGAAACCTCCCCCGTCCACCGCCACTGAAAATGGAAACAAAATGGAAAGACTTCAATAGGCTGCAGATTTCTGTTCATAAATACTTTCAAGAGTGAGCAAAAACCTTGCAACTCATCAGTCGATGTGCTCCACAACCACACAGGACCGGAGGAAGAATGAGATCTGGCACTCATTATGCAATACATTTTCATGCCCACTTCGGCTGAGCGTTGGTTCACAGTTTGGTTCGTGTGTGTATCCTCTGTTCATGCTCTCCGAGGCTAAACTAACACAGCCGCCTGCACAGTCAGGAATCCAGCAAGCCTCCTTCCCCATCTACAGCAGGCTCCAGGGCTCCAGTTACATCAGCAGATGCCCTCCCCTCCACTCAGGACACAGAGCCTCTCTCCCCTTTGGTTGCAGGCATTTGCAGGGGTTTGTTGTGAGTACTAAGGTGGGACATGCATCCAGACTTAGGGGGCATAAGAGAGGCTTGAGTATGTTGAGTTTACACCTCCCAGCAAACCAGAGTTAGTGGTTCAAGCCCAGACACAGCAAACTGCAGTGTTTACTTTGTTAAAACCTCCAGACACCTTGATAGGAAGGATGGTTTTGTGGTCATGGTGCTGAACTGGGACTCCAGAGCCTTGCTTTCAACTCCTAGTTCTTCCACAGGCCTGCTAGCTGACCGTAGACAAATCCCTGCCCCATCTCTAAAATGGGCACATTAATCATTTCTTTTCCCGCTCTGTTTCTGTCTCATCGATTTAGATTATAAGCCCTTCAGGAGCGTCTTGTAGTAGGCATAGGTAGATGCACTTGTGTGTACATGCAGCACTTAGACCAATGGGGCACTGATCTCACATAAGGTGACCAGATGTCCCGATAAAATCGGGGCTGTCCCAATATTTAACCCTTTGTCCCGTGTCCTGACCAGTGTACAATTGGGACGCCATTTGTCCCGATATTCAGGTGAGGAGGCGGGCGGTGGGGCGGGCAGGTGAGTGGGGAGAGGAGGCAAGCAGCGGGTGGGGAACTGAGAAGGGACGCAGCAAGCCAGCATTGGGCAGGGGGATGAGGAGCGGCATGGAGGCGGGGGAGGTCTGAGTGGGGAAGTGGTGGGACCTGGGGGGAGTGGAGACGGGGTCTGGGGACGGAGCAGAGTGTGGGCAGGGGCCGACGGCACCCCAATATGTCCCAATATTTTACTGTTGTGATCTGGTCACCCTAATCTCACATGAGGCCTCTAATCAGTACCGGAATTCACTTAATTAGAAGCCAAACCTTGCAAGGGGCAAACACCTCTCTGTGTTTGCCTTTAAACACTTCACCGAGTACAATATTACCTTTTCACCCCATGAGAGCTGGACCTTTGGCCACAACACACTGGGCCAAACCGTCTGATGGTGTAAATCAACACAGCTCCATTGGCTTTAACAGAGCTGTGTCGGTTTACACCAGAGGACTAGTTTGATTTCGTGCCATTTATTTGTACATTCCTAGGGCAATGAATTTTTAAAAAATAATCTACTAGTTTAAATTCTTTTTATATCTTCCCCCCACCCCCATGAAAAACTAAACCCTGTCTGGGAGCAGAATTAAGACAGAGGTTTCTTGATTGTTTCCTTCGTCAGTTTCAGCTTGTTGTCTCCAAACAGCTGAATAGCCCCCAAGTTCCATGTTGTTTATTTTGTTGCATAGATTTGTCCAAGAGTTATGACTGATGTTCTTCAGATATTGATATGCTAGTACTTAGAGAAAAGCCATTCATCTGCCCCTGTCTCTCCCCCAAAGCCCGGGTTTCCTTGATTGCAAAGCAAGATACCACTGCTATCTTGACTTTAAAGACTCTGGGAAGAAATGCATGCTCTCTCTCCAGCATGCTGCAGCTCCCCATGATGATGGACACTTAATTTTTTTCTCCTTCAGCTTCCTGTCGATGGGCTGGCAGACTCCATGCTCATCTAGATGCCTGGGAGTTTTACAGCTGAGGAATCAGGAGGCTCTGCACTCCCTTGGGGAATATCATTTCCGCCCCTTTGCTTTTGGGTCAGAAGTAGAGACTCACCTCCCTGCCGCATTTATTTCACTTCCTTTGATGTGTGCCCGATGCCCATTGATGAGCAATGTCAGGCCGAGCCTGGCTCACACACTGGCCAACTCTGGGAAAGCAGCTTGGAGAGCTGAGGCCTTTTGATTACATGTATTGTGCACTTGCATTGTGCATTGATTACATTTATTGCTGGGGGGAAGAAGAGGTGGGTACTGTACGGTGCTCCATCCAGTGGTGGAGGCAGACACAAATGGCTGAACACAGGCAGCCTTGTGTGCGGTAAGAGGTATGTGAGCCATTGTGCCTGACAGGACAGCTGCACAAGCCATGGGTACATAAAGTTGAAGGAGGGAAGAAAAAAATAGGAACAGAGTAAGAGAAGCTTTTGCAGTATGAAAAACATAATAAATCCACGAGCTACCCATAGCCCTGGGGTTTTATGACCACGAGCAGGCATGAGGGAATGACTCGAACTTAACCAAAGCCGTTAATTACCTGCCTGAGATCAAAAGCTTAAGTAAGGGAGTATATTTATGATGCACCTTACAGGATATGTTTCAACTTTCTGGGTCTTTTTTTTTTATTAATTGGTTTGATTAAATAGATTTAAAGAGCCTGGGCAGAGACTCCTAAATCATACTCCATATTGATCTAATGAAATACTCAATAAATTTGCTAATATGGCTCCTTTGCTTTGTGCAGTCTGGAGGGAAATGCCACTCTAAATGGTGATAACTCAATGTTGAGCCTCCGTAGTGACTCTGCAGAGCAAGGAGGATACTGGGGAAAGTCTCTCCTGTGATTTGCAGGAGCGCTCAGAATGTTTAACACCTGTTTTCAGTTCTGCCTGCTCAATATGTTTCATGCCAGGCTTTCATATCAATTTTCCATCATACTGACCAGCCCCTTTGGTGACTGCTGCATTTGATGGATTGTTCACCAGCTCGCAGAAGTAAGTGATAATTCATGAGACAGCTTGGAAGAGACCTTCCAGAATCCAGACCTGAACTGTATTTCAGAGGTCTCTGCTTTATAAATACACCGACACATGTGTGGTCTAAATAAAATATATCCAGCTCAACAGGACAAATATAGAGCATACAAAAATATTCCTTTCTGATGCAGTAAATTGAAGCTGATCAGCTGGAAAGTTTGCAGCTCCTCAGAATCTGTTCATTTTTGCTATGGTTTATCACACATCATAATGGAAATGAGGAGTTTGGGGAAAAAGGTAAACCCTCCTGCCTAAGTCAGCCTCCAAGTACGCGTCTAGAAAGCTTCCTCACCATCCTTCTTCAAATCCCTCCTTCAACCTTCATGCCCACAGCAAACTTGTTCCTCAGATGAAGGGAAGAGCCCCCACTGTGAGCGACAGGGAAGTCCCACTGTAGCATCCTACGGAGGACAATAGCCACCGAGACTGGCAGTCAGCAGTAGCGAGAGACAGCAGGTTGTGCTAGAGACTGTCCCTGAGTCGGGACAGTCTGAGATGCAGACGTTGTACAGTATTTCAAAGCCAATAAGACCCTAACACTTCGGGCAAACCCAGAACACTGGCCCCTCTTAGGTTTATTTTCCAAGGGCCCCCATAAGTCATATAGAAATGTGTGGCCTCTTTGCCTTCCACTGAACTATGATCCAGGATTCTAGACTTTGGAAATTAAATCACAATGGCACATTGTTGTTTCCTCCTGTTGAAAATTAGGGTTAGGCTCTGTAGTAAAAGAAAATGCAGAGGTTGGCAGAGGTTGAAGCAAGGAAGTGTTGGTGGGGCGTGTAAAATTCTCTTTCCTGTGCTCAGAACTCC
Source organism: Lepidochelys kempii (assembly GCF_965140285.1). NCBI lineage: Eukaryota > Metazoa > Chordata > Testudines > Cheloniidae > Lepidochelys > Lepidochelys kempii. Next base: position 2,935,045 of record NC_136387.1, on the reverse strand, counting down.
GCATCCCCTAGACTGGGCAAGCGCACAGTTCTCCCCCGCAGCTCCCACTCCTCCTTAGCTAGCATGGTGAGAGCTTCCCCTCCTGTGTCAATGGCTTCCAAACCATGGTGGAGGCACAATGCAACATACAGTGGTTATCGCAATGCCTGCCTCAGCTAGAAGGCAGGTCTCTCCAGAGTGTCCGCAGATCCTGTACGAAGGGCTCCCTAGTATCCACTACTGACAGATGGGGTAGGCAGATGCTCTCCAGCTTCAATGTGGAGAGACAGTTCTTTGCATCTTCCTGAAACTCAGCTGTCCTTGTTGGGAACAGCTCAGAGGAGGACAGCAGAAAACCTATACGAAGCCTAGAGGTTCTCCAGCAGCACAGGTGTTGTGTTGGCCCCTCTTCCTATGGATGAATTTCATCTGGGGTGAATATCCTGTTGAGAAAACTCAGCCAGATTTCTCAGCACCACTTGAGCAAACCTCTGAGAAATGGGTGCATTTCTCTGACCTCTTAGTTTATTTTGTGACAGCCCCGTTCTCTCTGCCCCATTTGGATGCTGTTTAATAGGTACACTCCAACGGGATCACCTCACTACTCCTTTCAAATTATTCTTGCATGCATCATATTTTTATCTCCACTGTGTTCACCTCTCTAGCTCCCTTCAGAGGTCCGCAGGTGGTACATAGCTTTCCTGTTTTGCAGCAGGCATTGGGAGCAACTCCACCAAAGTCAGTGGAGTGTGAAATCCATGCAAGTGAGAGCAGAATAAGGCCCACAGCTCCTTATGTGTCTAATGCCATGTTCATTTTTTGAAAATCAAGCCTTTCAGTTCCCACAACTTCAAGTTAATTGATGCCCAGATACTCTGGTGATGGGCATATTAAAAATGTACAGGTAGACAGAAAAACACCCACTGATATTTTATCAAATACTGAGAAGTGTTTTAAAATATTTCTCCAAAAATGCACCGGTGGGGTCTTGAATTTCCAATATTCAGTACATTCAAATTAACATGGAAATGTGCAACATACAAAGAAAACTGAGAACATTATTTTTTAAACATGGGGCTGAGAAAGCCCCAGTGTGAAAAATCAGGGCTCTCCCTATAAATTACCCTGCAATCTGTCTGATCCCTTCCCTTTTTTACTATTCCCTTTATATTCCTTTCTCCTTTCCACTCTCACCTTTTCCTCCATCTGTCTTTGAGACAAAAGTGATTTTTAATCATAAGCATAATTCCTACAGAAGATAAGAGGCCACTGGTTGAGTATTTACTAATGACTGGGAAAATGAAAACCAGAGAGAGCCAGGAAAGAAGTAAGATGGCAAGACGGCTCTAGATCAGCACAGCACGGACAGAGATATTTTAATTTTTAATACTGTTTGAAACTACAAACCCTTCCCCCAAATAAAAAATAAAATTAAAAAAATTAAAAATGCCCCAGTGGGTAAAAACCTATATTACAGAACAGAATCCTACATCTTCACAGTCTCCCTTAATTGGATCTGCGCTCACATGCCTTCCTGAATCCTGCAAACAGCTTGACATTTTTTCCTGTTAGAAAACAAAAGCATCTAATAGTTTTGTTTGGATTTTTTAAACTTATAAGCCTTATTAGTTCACCAAGAGCACAAGAACACTTTGCCTGTGACCTGTGCTCTTACTGCAGACTTCCCATATAGCTGAGAAGCAACATGAAGCAAACTACAAAGGAATATCTCTGCTCTGCTGATAGAGTGAAAACAACAGATGATTTGCGAACCGTTTGCAATTAAGTGTTAGCAATATTTGCAAACGACAGTCTCACCACTTACTGACCCCCCAAAATGGGTGCATATTAGATACTGCCATAGTAAGGTTACCCTGTACCTGTAGTCTCAGCACGAGTGCCTCAGTCTGTCTTCCATCTCCCCACCCGCATGCCAAGAGCAGATTATTCTTTCCAGGAGCACAATTAAACTACTTGGGGTCGGGTGGACTCTTCCTATTGCTGGGCCATGAGTGGACATGCACAAGAATATGGACTTTACAGGGAGCTTAAGACCGTGTTCTGCGGTGGTCAATATGGGAGAAGCCCAGTCTAGGGTGATCTTTCTCATCATTGCTGCTGGAGGAAGTCTCTTTCCTTCTGGGTGGTGGCACCTGTATAACTGGTATCACCAATGTAACTCCATGGGGTCAAACCCCTTTAGTTCCAGGCAGAAGTCCAGAGCCTCCTCTGTTGATCTTGCTACGGAGGGACCTGCTGTGGAAAACTTCTGCCCTGTACTCTCCACCTGCCCGAGATTTTCTGCCTTTGAGAACCTAGTAGCTGGGATCTGGCCCACAGCGAAAACCCCATGCAGTGACCTGAGTTCTCTTGGCTAATCCTTGGCTACTCACTTACATGTGGAGATTCCTAGCACAGAGGAGAAGAGCAGGTGCTTAGCACATGCTTCGTGGGTTTCTAAGCAAAGGTCTTTCAAACATTTGCCAATGGTGTCAAGTGGAACAAATGTAAAACGTAGGGAATTGCTGTCAACCATTTAGCCTGGAGTGTAGAGTCCCTGCTTGGGTGGGATGTGGAAAGAGACAGAGGATGCTACATCACTCAGCATGTCCCTGATCTATTCCTGGTTCTGCTGCTCCTTCTCTTTTCCACTGCATTCCTCATAAGTGTACTGCATTCTGGGCAGATGTCCCCCCTATATTAATGCAGGCTTCTTCCAGCAGATGTTTCTGTGGTTAGCATCTTTCCCTCTACTGCCATTTCCTCACGACACAAGAAGCAAACTTCACAGCTCTCATCCTCTTGCTCTAGATAGCAATACCCCGCACTAATGATGATGTCTTTGCGTCTCTGCAGTTGGTGCATGGGAGCCTTTGCATCCCCTATTGCCTTCTGCCCTTTACCTCTCTAGAGGAGCCAGGGGCAACCAGGTCAAAAAGTTGTATCTGTGGTATATGCAGTAGGAGCAAAACAAAGGTATAACCCTGATGCTGATGGCAAAATTCCCATTGAGGTAAATGGCAGTAAGGTTGGACCCAAAGTGATGTCATCTTTGTCCTTGGGATCCATTCCAATGAGATGGAGAGATTATAGGTTAAGTTCTCTTCTTACTAATTTCACTGGCTTTAGCTGAGCTATTCCTTATTCACACTGGGGTAAGCAAGGGGAGAACTGGGCCCTACACTTTCATGAAGCACAAGCAAGAGGGCTTTTAAAAAATGCTATATTATTATTTTTCTGCCGGTGAAACTCAAGCTCCAGGAAAAAACCCAGAATATTGAGTTTACAAGGCAGTGTGCAACTTCTCAGCATGTAATAAAATGGGCTGCTTCTGACAGGTAAATATGGCAAAGGGTAGCCCAGAAAGAATCTGTAAAGTTATCTGCTTTCTGCACATAAAAGAAAATGGAACTGAGAAGCCCGAGCCAGGATCTCGAGGTGTTTGTATGCTGTGGGCTTTACCGAGGGATATAACACCTATGTGCAATTCAGTCTGGAGTAATTCCACGGCTTGTCTGTGATAGAAGCCAGGAACTGCAATCAACTGATCCACTTTGTATGCTCCTGCTGTTCACTAATGAGGGACGCAGAGCAAACAGCACACTTTGGACTTGATCTGAATGAGATATTTACCTGCAGAAAGCAAGTGGTGAGAGAAATTAAAACAAACCAGGAAACATTAGCTTGTTAGCATTTTTCTCTGTTAGCATGGGAGCAATGTCCCTTTTTGCCTAGGGCAGTTTTGGAAGCTTAGCCATGAGGGAAAAGCAATTGTTCCAGCCATTTCCCTAAACACCTTGCACTGGGCATTCAGACACAGCAGCTGTGAAGAGATACTGAAGTCTCCACTAATGAATGCAAACAAGGGAGCAGAGGAGGAGTTTCTCCATCCATGGGTGAGCTAGTCATTATTTGTCAACCCAACTAACGGACTATATTGGGGGGCAGTCAAACCCCGCTATTTCACTCTAATGGCTGGGGCGGTCCAGTGAAGAAGACTGATTAGTTACAAATTAGTGGGTAAGCAAAGAAACACAATGTTAAAAAGTCTATTGCACCCCAGTGCATGCCAGACCTGCTCCTCACATGTCATAAATCAGAACATGTCTATGCATTGAAGTCCATGGAACTGAGCCCATTTACACCAGCTGTGGATCTGGACCACTGGGTTCGTTTGTTATGCAGGTATCGTTTTAGTTTGAATTGTTTCGTATGATCCTTTACAGCATGCTTGTACTCTAGGGTGTTTTGCTTGAGTCTTGGTGGGAAGAGATCTCAGTTCAAGGAAGGATGGTTCAGTGGTTATGGTGCTTGGACTTGGGAGACAGGTTTCCTGGCTCTGACACAGACTTTGACCAAAGGCAAGTCACTTAGGCCCAGATCCAGAAAGGTCTTTAGGCTCCTAACTTCAATTGATTTAATAGGCTATTTAAGCTTAAATATCTCTGTGGATCTTAGTGTCTCTGTGCCTCAGTTTCCCATGTGTAACCTGAGAATAATGGCACTGACCCATCTCACAGGGGTACGTGAGGAGAACCCCATTTAAAGATGATGAGGTGCTCAGATCCTACAGTAACTACTTAAGATTGTTTCTGCCAGTGCTGTCTTTGTTGAGAAGAAGGGGGAAAGCTCCTGGTTTTCCTGAGAGGGTTTTTGAGTTTGCAGACTAGTGCACTGGGAATCAAGGAGTTTCTTACTGAACTTGACTCTGCCTTGGTTTTGACCTATACAGAGCTGTGCTTGGCATGGAAAATACAGAAATCCGTGTTAAAATAACAGGAAATAGCCCACCATAACCACAACATTCAGGGAATTCAGAACTGTCAGGAAGTCCCCTTCATTCTTTAATTCACAATCTTGTACCTAGAGCCTGTACAGCATTCACATGATCTATTGACAGCAAGGTCTGGAGTAGACCAAAGCCAATTGAATTGTTCATACCATTCATTATATGGGAGACTTCCCAGAGGGTTGTGCTTGGTCTGCATGTCCTTCATTCCCTGCACAATGTCAATGCACCCAGCCCATTAGCATTATAAGGTCAGTCCAGATCTGTTACTCACTTCTACAGACATCTTCTTGGCTCTGTAGGCATGAGTACAGAGTGAGCGGAATGGTTAACACTTCGTCATGCGTCCCGCTGCACTAGGGTCATGCCTTGCAAAAACATGAAAATTGGGCAGTGCTATCTGAAGCTGCCCTTTTCAAAGCATATCTATCCCTCCAGACTCATTCACGGGGAAGACTAGGTATAATCAAATTTATTCTCCCCCACCCCCATCCCAAATGAGGCCTTCTCTTCATGACTTTACTCAAAAATGTGGCCGGAATCAGCACATCCCCAAATGTTCACTACTTAATATAGCTTTAACTGGCTTAACTGATACAAGGCATTTTTAGAATAACATTAACATCTGGGCTGACCCCACCTCCCTCCCAAGCTTCAGGCTGTTGTTAATTAAAAGAGGCAAGTTATAAACCTCAGGAAATGGCAGCTGACCCTTAACTATGAATGTAATGCTATAATAATATGCAGTAAAAGGAAGGCATAGTCAAACTGCTGCCTAAACCACTCCTGGAATGATATTTTTTCTTACCACAATACAGTCTTGCTGAAGGAAGTGGGAATATAGCCTCCCCCTACCCCCTCACCTTCCTATCCGATTGCAGGAAGGCAGTTCAGTAGGTGACACTTTCCCCCACCAAGAAAAATACCCCGGCATGATGTCAGGACTGGAGTCCCTATACTGCTGGAGCGGCTGGCTGTCTTTTAGGTGAAATATCAACCCACAGTCTTGTCCACTTGCGGCTGTTTAAGATCCCCTCACACTCTTTGCCAGGATACATAGGGTTTAACCCTGGTGTCCTGGCAAAGTATAAAGGAATTTTGTTCGTCCAGCCTACTTTGCCCATGCAGTGTCACTGAGATTCTGGATTCTCCAGCCGTTAAGGTGATATTTTTTTCACCCACCCACAAATGGTACTTTCCATGTGTGAAACATGAAGGGGCTGGGGAAGCAAAATCGCTACCCTGTAACTTGAGTGCAGGACCAGCCCGAAGCCCCTCCATGGAGGAGACTGCAACTGCTACTTACCTGTGGTGTCCAGGTCACCGGATCTGCTTCACAGTGTGTGCAGCAGGCTGCTGCTTGCTGTGCCCCTTAAACCCTCTGCACCAGCTGGTTGGGGGCCAGTATGATGCTTTCCCTCGATGGCTCGGGCATGTGGAGACGCTGTGTGTAGCAGCTTCTTTGAAACCACCCACCACAGAGGGCAAATGCAGGGCTGAAATGGCAAGAGCCTTATGGGAGGAAGAAAGACAGTACAGGGGCTAGGGGGCGGGACTCCGGATACCCAGGTTGACTTCTCTGTGCTGCCACAGACTCTGTGTGTGACCTGGTGCAAATAGCTTAGTATGTCAAGCCAGAGGCGAGGCAAGGCAGGCGTAGTATTCTGGGACTGACATGGCTATAACAACACTGTATTGTTATAACAGTATTGCATCTCTAAGCCATAGTATTAAAGTTATTTAGGTGCCTAAAGATGCAAATAGGCATCTAGTGGGACTTTTGAAATCACCCAGACCAGTGGTTTTCAACCTGTGGTCTGCAGACCCCAGGGGGTCCACAGACTATGTCTAAGATTTCCAAACAGGTCCGTATCTCCATTTGAAAGTTTTTAGGGGTTTGCAAATGAAAATAGGTTGAAAACCACTGGCCTAGACATCTAACGTCCATTGATTCCGATGGGAACTAGGGGTCTAGGCAATTTCCAGACCCAAATGTGTCAGCTTTTCCTTTTGAAATGACTTTTTGTTTCAATTGTTTAAATGTACTGTATGCTATATTACGAACTAGTGGACAATAAAAGAATCAACCCCCAAATGTTTGGATTGACCTGAAACAATTTTTTCCCCCTGGAATTTTCTTTTACTGAAAATATTGAAAGTTTCAGGTTTCTACTTGTAATCAGAGCAAAAAAAATCATAATTTTTGAATCCTCCGTGAAACAGAATGTCCATGCTCCACAGCACTCTGGTCTTCGGTGCCTCAGTTCTCTGTTTGTGAATAGTGGGGCATCGAGGATAAATACAGAGGTGTTCCTGAGGTGACTACGCTGAAGGTTGTGAGGTAAATACACTAAAGATACAATGGTAGTGAGGGCCATTTAAGTAACTTAGATTGTGTAGTTCTTCATTTCTCTGACCCCTAGTTTCCTAAAAATGAGGCAGCAAGTAAGTTCCAGCAAGCTAACTCACTAATACAAGGCCAGCTTTGCAAAGTGAAATTAGTTTTGTGTGTCTAAATTCTCCCCACAAACACCAGCTTCTCAGTCAGATCAAACGCTTGTGCATGCACATATCAGTTACATGCCTCATTTGCACATCTGGTGCGCGTGTGCATAAATTAAGTGCTCGCAACTACCAGAATAAGTCCAGTTTTGCCAATCTGGCCCTTATAGATTACATAATGAGCGCCAGCCTCCTCTCGCTGTACGGAGTAGCCACACGACACAGGTTGTGTTTCAGTTGTGGATGCAGGACGTCTCTGTTAAGTCTGCATGTCAATTTATGTTTACAAACTTCTGTGGAGTCCTTCCTCCAGCTGGGCCCTCACACTCATCTCCCATTCCTATGACCAACTCAAGCTTTACCTTAGTTGCATGCAGAGTAGGCTGGTATTCCCTTCTGGTGCTGGGTGGTCACCCAGAGATGTCAGGAGAAACCAGGTGTCGCAGGAGAGGTCTATCTGTATATATGTGAGTAATAAGTTAATTGATAAGGTGCCAGTAGTTGGCAATCAAGAACATGTAGCATAGTTCCAGGGTTTTGCAGGACCAGTAAAACACATGCACTGCAAATGGCTTCTGTGGCTGCTCTTTATGTCAGCTTTCAACACGAGGTACCGGTACCCCCTCTGGGGTCTTTTTGGGAGGGCCTAATCAAGATCATTGCTTCCCGCAGTTCATTCAGGGGCTTTGGAAAAGGAATGTCCCCACCCCACGGTAGTCTGAGCTGCTAAGCGGTTAAGATTTATGCAGCTGTGCTGATTTGACTCAGGGATTGGGCTGCCCACAATTTGGGGGTGGGTCCCTTGAAAACATGAATGGAAAATGTGGCTGACGGCTGCATTAGAACCCAACCACATATCTGGTGGCGCAAATAGATCCTGGAGCCGGCTCACTGCATCAGGAGGAGTTGGGGCTGTTGAACTGCAAAATCATCTGAATAGAAACTACAGGGTTCATTTCCTGTGGCCCGTAAGAACCAAACCCAGCGGGGTTCACATGGCCCTAAGGAATATACCCCATAGTTTGTAAACAAACGAAACTAGCATTTGGACAGATACATTTTATGCTCTCTGTGAGCTGAAAGACCCAAGATATGAAACCATGAAAGGCTGGATTATGATGGATACACCCCCTGCCCCTTCTCTGTTTGAGGCCTGGGAAAGGTCAACTTTTGTCCTCTAAAATGTGTCTGTACTATAAATACGGCTGCATAATTTATTGCAATTCACTCAGCTAATTCATTGCAAACTATTAATAAACCCTCTTGAAATGCAGTACAATGCGCTTCTGTAACAAACAAGGAAAATATTTGCTTGATTCAAACCACACGGATGATATTAAATAAATTTTGGATAGATACATTTTTAAGGCTTACGGGGATAAACCGAACCAGCGACTGGATGTGACACTGCTCGCCCGGAGCATACACGTAGGAAAATGTTGGGGAAGTGACCAAACCTTTGTGTCAATGGCTTAAAGCTGAGATAAGCTCCTCGTGTTTAAACTGGGAATCCTAATAGCTACCTGAATCCAATTCAATTCGCTGCAGCTTGACTCGGAAGGCAGTTGGTGATACAGCATCAGTGCCGACTAATCTGATAAAAATTGACACAGTGACAATGCGGAGCCATTAGTACCAGTGGCTTTTTATATTAGTGCGAATCCATTGCGTTTTACAAGTTCTGGGTGTGCTGAGAGGTGGAAAAATCTTCCTTTGGAACAGGGGAGATGAAGTGGTGTAACTGGCGAGGAAAACACATCCTTTCACCGGCTTGTGCCAAACGTTGCCGCTGAGCCTGTGAGTGTTACATGGCAAAATTCATCACAGCTAATTTCTATTTGCCGTCTATTAGGCTACATTGTTTTGTCCTCAGTGTCAGGTTAAATAATGAACCTCTTGCAATAGAGTAAATTAACCTCCACTTTATGTTCATGTCATTGTCAAATGGAAACATCACTTGTACAAATGAAAAAGATTCATTAGTAAAGCTAATGCATAAGCTCCACTCCAGTAAAAGATAAGAGCGATTGAGGCCTTGTCATAATGCAGTGTCGAACCACCGGCTTGTTATTTATGATGCCTGCCATAATCTTTGGAGATTATTTTCAGCAATGGTAATTAGCACACAATGCATCAGGAACAATTATGGAACAAAGTCTTAGCTTGACAGGTACGGCACACTGCTGCAGGCGAGCTATGATCCATGAGAAATTCAATCAAATCTGCATGCTGCAGGGAGTTTATTAATATTTCTCCTTCTGAGGCAGTTTGAAAGACAGCTACGCTTGACCAGTCACCCAAAAATGCTTAGCAGCGTGACATGAGTGCTTTCCTTGTTAGCATGCACCTGTTTGCACAGAGACTTCCTCTGACTTGTGCCTGATTAAGATAGTATCAGTGTGTTGGCTGTTTACTACAGCAAGGAGCCAAGCAGCACTTCTACCATTTAGCTACTGTACTTAGTTCAGAGGGTGTTAATGTTGCTAAACAAATTTTGCAACCCAGGGGCCAGATCCTCAGTTCGTGTAAATCCCCATCGCTCTGCTGAGGTCTATGGAGCTGTTCTCTGTGGCTTAGGGGACCGCACTGTGCACAGTTGGGGGACGGTCCATTGTAAAACATGAATGGAAAAAGTGGCTGTCAGCTACACTCGTGCCCCAACCATGTACTCAGGTGCACAAATTAGATCCCGGAGCTGGCTCAATGCATAAGGAGGAGTGGGAGGCAGAAGAAAACTTCAACTGGGCAGCAGCTGTGGCCCAGTCCTGTGGCTCCCCAGATGGTGCTACGGGAATTACCAGCTCCTGCTCTGTAGTGGCACCTGCAAAGAGCTAGCAACGAGAGTGGGGACAGGGACATGGTCCCAATGTAGTTTCTGTGTCTCTCTATCTCCTTTCTTCACGCCTTGTCTGAGGCAGATGTGCGCAGGCCATCTAGCTACCTATTATTAATTTATAGATTGCATTGGGGTAGCATCTGGAGGCCCATGCCTATTGTGGATAGTAGGAGACAGCCCCTGCCCTGCAGAGCTTACAATATAGACAAGAAAGGCAATGGCTGGGAGGGGAGGAGGAAAGGATTATTATCCCAACTTTTACCAATGGGGAACTGAGGTACAGGGAGACCATGTGACACATGCAAGGTCACACAAGGAGTCCGCGGTAGAGCCAGGAACTAAATTCAGGTTTCTCAAGTCCTACTCTAGGGTCTTCACCACAAGCCTTTGTCTATCTACTAACAAAAGAAGATGGGAAGGCTCTATCATGTGACTTGTTTTCAGTCAAGTGTATGAATCAAGATTAGTAAATGAAACAGCAAAACACTATTGTGCAGAAATACAGAAAATGCCAGTGGCCTGAATTTCCATAAGAATATCTTGCCCTTCTCTTTGGACGTTCTGGCCCCTTTGGGTCACAAAGTGGGCTATAGGGAGAGGATGGGCTGACGGGCTCTGCGGTGCACTGTTTCTGAATTCTGTAGACGCAAGATGCCTGATATAAAAATTTAATGTTGCACGGACTAGCATGTCAAACATGCGCATTCCAAAATTAAGGGAACTCATCCGAAAGGAAGGTTCTCTGCACTCAACTGTTTGCTCAGGCTATTCATGACGGCAAGCTATTCTGGTCAATAAAAACTGCTGCTTACTATAGCAACCACCGCAACAGGTGGGATGGATAGGCAATGCACCTGGCCTCTGGAATACAGAAAGAAACCCCGACCAGATTGTGCTCTCAGCGAAATCAGGATTGAGTCCATTGACTTCAGTGGAGTGATTTACACCAGTGCACGAGAGGATTAGCCCAATGGATGTAACAGGAAATTTAGCGCATCACACATCTGATTCTGCGCCACAGAAGTCAATGGGAATTTTTGCAGGACTATCGTCTGCCCCTGTTCTGATCAACACTGGCCCCTCCCTTTACGCATCACCTGGGCAGATTATTCATGTTTCATGTCCACCCCCAGGCCTCGTTGCAGCTGATGTTTTGGGTGTGTAGAGCAGCTTCTCTATCTGTTTGGAGACAAGGTAGAATTATGGTGGAAAACTTCCATCTCAGGTTACTCATGGGTTTTCTGACATAAGTCTGCCAGCACCTGTCAGCCAACGTCTGTATCGGTGTGTGCACTAAGGGAGTCGTCCTGCTTAGGGGTTGCAGAGAGTCCCAAAAGCAGACCCAGTGCTGTTCCACTGTGCAAGATGGGGGCAAAACTTGGGGTGAGGCACAAAAGAAGCACACGCCATGTATGGTCCAAACCCCATATCTACGGGGGTTCTTTGTACAGCAATACACAGAGGGTGCTTGAGGAGGGGTGGGTGGGGGGACTTGGAGAGAGAAGGATTGACTGCTATGTGGATCCCCTTTTCCTTCCCTTCCCCTCCGTGTGTGTGTGTGTGTGTGAGCACTAAAGACTAGATTCCTACCCCATCCATCTCTGTGGAGTATCTCAGGTAGGAGCTGGGAAAGTGGTTTGCCCCATATGCTCAGGGGTGCTATTTCAATTTACACACACATCTTATATTAATAGGAGGAGAGAAGCCTTTAGAACTTCGATACGGTTCTGGATGGATGGTGGGGGGAAGGGAGAACCACCAGTTGCATTTAGTGGCACCAACCCTATTATAAAAACATTAGTCAGAAAAGAATAGTTTCTTTGTGCTTATTTGAACATCATTTCCCATGGGAATTGGGGCTAGAGACTAAAAAGAATATCATAGTTTTTAAACACAAACATTATTTGGCATTTCCCTTGCACACAAGCTTTTCCCTTCCTCTCATTTGGTATTTAAATGTATGGATGGTTTGTGATGAGGGGTAGGGGAACAGAGAGAGCACGACAAAGTGGGTTTAAGTCTCTCTTTTTTTGTGCTACCATCTCTTCTTTGGCTGTGGTGAAACTGAAGGTGCAAGAAAGTGGTTGGTGCCATAACTTGCCGAGAGAAAATGAGGATGATCTACAGAATGCCAAGGGAGATGGCTTTGGCAGGGGGTGTCTCCCCAGCCTGGGCTAAAGCTGGACAGAATTTTGGATGTATTTATTTTTTGCTTAGAAAGAGACAGTATTATCTGAACTGTGGTAGCACCTGGAGGCTCCAACCCCCCTGTGTTAGATACCCTACAAATGCTTAACAAAAGACAGTCCTTACTCTAAAGATCTTACAATCTAATTGTAATAAACCCAGGAGGATGTAACAAACTGCTGTAACAATGAGACAATTATGATCAGTTTAACTATTCAGGCCCGGAAGTGCAGTAGAAGCCTATACCCAATTGAAACAATAGCAGAATTTTAGGTGGGCAGAGGAGAGTGTAAATATTAGATTTCATATATGGCCAGGACACTGGATTTAATACCCCCAGTCTTATAGAAAGTGTCTTGGGATATTTAAAGACCATTGGTAATCAGAGCCTTAGTTTTATGTGTTATCCAAGCAAAACCAAGTTCAGCAGCGCTCTACCTCCTTGTTGATGTCCTTATTGACATTAATAACATATAATGCTTTTCATCAGTAGCTCTCAAAGCACTTTACAAAGAGTTATCCCCATTTGTAACTGGCACGGAACAACTAAATTAATTTAAACTCAATATTCTATAATAACATAAACAGTAACCAAAGCCTGGCGGTGACTGCAACCTGCAGTTCCCTGCAGTCTAGTATCCCATTGTCCAACATGGAATTTGGTCTCTGTAGCCACACCTGCAAAACTAGCAGCCGCTCCACACTCCTAAGAGCTTTGAGCATCGTTTCAACGCTGGTTCAGAAAGTTACAGGAGCGATCTGTTTGTGGATATGTAAATAATCCTTAGATACGGTACCAGGAGGTAGCACTCAATAATATGTATCATCATTCCTGGGTTTAGTAGGACCAAGAAAACTGCTTATTGGACACTGCAAAAGGCTCCCCTGGTTGCTCTTTACACCAATTCTGAACACAAGGAGGAATGACACCTACAGAACCCTCAGGACACTGCTTCCTACAGCACACGTGGGGGTTGTTCCTTGGAGAGGTCTCATCCAAGTAGCAACCCAAACAACTGATAGGCACAGTGCTGCAATGAAGGCAGGGCAAAGCCACCTTCCCTGGGGTGTTGGGAGCACTCTGAGTCACAATCCCACCCAGAACCCAAACAAATGGGGCATGCACAGGAGTGAAAATCCAACCCACCCTTCTCTTTGTTATGAATGAGCGTGCGCTCGCCTCTCTCCAACACTCAGCCATGCACCTGCCGTAATCGATGGGCATATGGCCTATGGCTAACCTGGCCGATCAGTACCAGGAAGAGATGCTATATCGTTAGGGGATATTTTGGAAGGTATATTAAAGTGAGGCCCCTTCTGCCTGCCTCTGATGGCTACCCATGTAGAACTTACCAATCTTTATCCCAAAGAGCCAGGGATAGCAGCCAACATTCTGGACCTGCAATGAGGGCTCAGCCCTGCAAGGGCTGAATGCTTTCAGCTCCTGCTGATATCTGTTGGTGTTGACTGCTGAGGTGCACAGCTCCTTGTAGGTTCAAGCTCTGAAGCAGATTCTAGGCTGAGAGTTTTCCAAGCTGCCACAGGCAGCCAATAGGAGTTGGACTTCCAGAGCCCTTAGATGCTTTTGAAAAGCTGCTCTCATGTCCGGAGCTGAGTATGTGCTGTCAATCAGTGCAAATAGCTGTGGGTTACTGCATAGGCCTACACAGTCTCCTGCATTCCCTGGATTGAACCCAGCTCTGTGCAACACTTTGGGATACCTTGGGATGAGAGGCATGGTATAAAATCACGTTCTGTCCCAGTCTCTTGGCTTTCCCTGGATCAGGAATTCAGTGTTCGGTACATTGTACTTCACTACATGTAACCAGTCCCTGACAAAAAAACTGTTTAAAGCCTACACAAGTATTTTATTTTTAACAATTCAGCCCCTCGATTCAGATTTGAAGAACCAAAGTAATTTCATATGGTTCTCCAACACCCCGTTATGACATTTATGACATATTTTTCTGTTTAGAAGGAATGATTTTTTCCAGATGCCAGCAGATCTAAAACTACCTAATGAGATTTCCACAGCTGTAGAGTTTAAAACCATCTATGGTATTTTTTTTTATAAAAGATGATGCTTTCCAACTAAAATATTTCTCTTCTAAAAACATTGTAAATGTAATTGAATGTGTGCTGAATTAATGAATATCATGTTCTTGTTCACTGAAAGGCAAGTGCTGTGTTTAGTTCTTTGCTTTTATGGATTTACAACTTGAATTTGAAATCATATTTATGCTCTTTTGTGATGCTGATGGCAGATCATTTCTTAAATGTAACATTCAAGAGGCAGAGTTTGGGGTGCCCATGATGTGGCCAAAACTTGGCACAGGCCTTCGTTACAATAATACCTAGCTCTCATGGAGCACAGCTCACCTGTAGATCTCAAAGTGCATTACAAAAGAGATAAGTATTCCACATTACCCCTGTTTTCACATGGGAAAACTGAGCTACAGAAAGATGAAGTAACAGGTCCAAGGTCAGCCAGTAACAGAGCACTCATGTCTCCTAAGGGCTAGCCCATCACCTGGCAACTGGACTACATTACCTTCCTTACAAATGCTGCCCCTCAAATAGAACCCAACCCAACTACCATTAAAGTCACAGAGATGCTTTCCACTCACCTAAGTGGGGTTGGATTGGGTCCTTATGGCCCTAAAGGAAGTGAGCCAGAATTTCGGAAGTGCACAGCACTCAGTGGCTCCCGTTGTTCTCAATGGCTGGGTGAATTCTCCATTGTCATCTGCTCTCTTTTGAAAAATCGATCCCTTATTATTACTGCTATTTATTATTTGTGTAATGGTAGCATCCATGGCTCCAGCCATTCCCTGCACCTTGGGGAGGGAGTATTGCAACATGAGAAGGGTTAACATGGCTGAGCAGAGATGTAAGGGATTACTCCTTGGTGAGGTCACAATCTGACCACAATTGTTTATGAAGTGCTTTGAGATCCGCAAATGAGAGGTGCAAAGTGTTATTATTTTATTTGCACCGCAAACAAACTAATGCTGACAGCTGTGTTTACCCCGCACTCAGAAGGCAGGTAATTTCAATGTATTTCATAACGCTCACCTGCCTCTTTTGCAGTGCAGGTGATGAGCCCACCAGTTTGGGGGAATTTGCATTGGCTCAGGAGAGCATCTACTTGTATAAAGACATCTCAACCGTCTCTCCCCTCCAACTCCACTCCAATGGATGCTGTACACTGCACTGAAGCAACTCAATGCGATTCAGTGAATGGCACTGTAGTCTCTTAATTTCAGGTCTGTGTGTGACAGGAAGAAGAATAGATGAGGCACTACTCAATTTATTTAACCTGTTTGGATTGTCCTGAGTGTTGCTATATGTTACTGACCCAAGTTTCAGACCCAGAATGCTTGCTACAGCCTTCTAGTGCAAAGTGACAGCTATTACTCTGGCAATGAATTGCTGCATTGTCTGGAACTATTTAGGTTGCATCTTTTTCACCGTTATAAGAACGGAACACCCACAACCCAACCGAGTGAGGCCCGGGCTGTTCCAGCTCTGAACTCAGCCTCGCAGTTGTCTGTCACCTGTTTCTAAAGAAATGTGCAAGTGTTTGGGAAAGCGTAGAGCCTCGTTGTTATTGTGGGAATCTGAAACCACTCTGAACTTTGCCCTTCTATCCCCTTCACTCACTGGTTTGCATTAAGAGCTCTGTCCTGCAAAATGCCAAGAGCCCTCAACTCCCACCAGAGTAATTGGGAGCTGAGATTGCTTAGTACCTTGCAAGATGTGCTCAGCACCTGGCAGATTCAGGTCCTAAATTAGAAAGCCAGTCTCCTGCTTATGTTAACCAGTTTTCTCAAACAATACACCCACTGCTGGCTTGGAAAGGCTGTCATTCTGCATACACATGGCATTAATACACAAGAACATACTGTACCTATAACAGCTTTTCCATTCATGGGGCCCACGCCCCTTGTCTACTGGGCCATATGCTTTAGAGGAAAGAAATGTAACATGCGCCCCCTCAGGAAAAACACACAGGAGGTGCTATGCCAAACATTTTCTGATGCTCCGTGTAATGGGCCAAAGTCTGGGGTGGCTGTAGATAGATGGGGTTATGTAAAACAGAGACGTAGTCATGGGGATATACTCTGTGCTGCATTTCCTTTCCTGGCCAGAGGTAGAAAACCAGCATAGCGCAATGCACATGCTAGCCCATGCTACTGTAAAATGATCCTTGCACAAGACATAGCCAGGGGAAAAGGTCCCCAAGCCATACAGTGGACTTGAATCCTCAAGCTGAATATGGACACAAGTAAGTCAAGGTCAGGTCTTTCCCAGTCAGACCATTTCATCCACTGGCTGGAAGTAGGATTTTTCTCTGTTGCAAGACAAGAAGAAACCACCACCATGATCCATCCTTGAAAACTCTGGGAATCTTCGAAAATCCCAAACTGAAGAGCATAAGAATGACCTTGTTGGATTAGACCAATGGCCTGTTTAGCCCAGTAGCCTGTCTTCTGGCAGTGGCTGGTGCCAGAGGATGGACCTATCCTCCATGAACTTATCTAATTCTTTCTTCTGAGCGCAGTTATACTTTTGCCCTTCATCATATCCCCTGGCAATGAATTCCACAGGTTGACTGTACATTGTGTGAAGAAGTACTTCATTCTGTTTGTATAGAACCTGCTTCCTATTAATTTAATTGGATGACCCATGATTCTTGTATTATATGAAGAGGTAAATAACATGTCCTTATTAATTTTTCTCCACATCATTCATGAGTTTATAAACCTTTATAGTTGTCCCTTTTCTAAAATGAAAAGTCCCAGGCTTTTTAATCTCTCCTCATCCGAAGCTGTTCCAGACCCCTACTCATTTTTGTTGCCCTTCTCTGTACTTTTTCCAATTCTAATATATCTTTTTTGAGATGGGGCAACTACATCTGCACGCAGTATTCAAGATGTGGGCGTACCATGGATTTATAGAGTGGAATTATGATATTTCCGTCTTATTAGTTATCCCTTTTCTAATGGTTGCTAACATTCTGTTAGCTTTTTGACTGCCGCTGCACACTGAGTGGATGTTTTCAGAGAACTATCCACAATGACTCCAAGATCTCGTTCTTGAGTGATTACAGCTAATTTGTATGCATACTTGAGATTACATTTTCCAGTGTGCATTATATTGCATTTATCAACACTGACTTTCATCTGCCATTTTGTTGCCCACTCACCCAGTTGTGTGAGATCCCTTTGTAACTCTTTGCTTTGGACGTAACTATCTTGAGTAATTTTGTATCATCTGCAGACTTTGTCACCTCACTGTTCACCCCTTTTCCCAGATCATTTATGAATATGTTGAACAGCATTGGTTCCAGTACAGATCCTTCAGAGACCCCACTACTTATCGCTCGATGGTGAACATTGATCATGTATCCCTATACATTGTTTCTTATCTTTTAACGAGTTACTGATCCATGAGAGGACCTTCCCTCTTATCCCATGACTGCTTACTTTGCTTAAGAGCCTTTGGTGAAAGACCTTGTCAAAGGCTTTCTGAAAGTCCAATTACACTGTATCCACTGGAACCCCCTTGCCCATATGCTTGTTGACCCCCTCAAAGAATTCTAAATGATTGGTGCGGCATGGGTTCCTTTTGCAAAAGCTGTGTTATCTCTTCCCCAACATAACATTTATGTGTCCAATAATTCCGTTCTATACTATAGTTTCAACCAATTTGCCTGTAATTGCTAGGATCACCTCTGGAGCCTTAAAAAAATATCAGTGTTACAATAGTTATCCAGCAGCCATCTGGAACAGAGGCTGATTTACTTATAGAAATTCACTTATAGCAAATTCTAACCAACCATGAAGCCAGGGAATGGAAGAACTAATAAGGCACCACTTTCTGGACTCTGTCCCAGCACTGACATGCCCTTTCCCACCCTGCAACCCACAAAGGGCACCGTAGTTCTCAGAAGACTTATATCAGAAAAGCCGGGAAGGAAGAACACTCGAGCATCAGCATGGTGCATCAAACATGTGGACTCTGGCACAAGGTGTTTCTACAAACCCATGCTACTGCCATGAACGAAGCAAAGAGATTCTACTTCTCCCTTGCCATAGAATCAATAAAATAATATCCTGAAGAACTCTTCTGGATCTTAAATTGCTCTGTGAAGGCCAGATTGCCTCCCATCAGCCCCAGAAGAGAGCATCTTTCATTGCAAGGATTAATCTTATTTCACAGAAGAGATCACCTGTGCCTGGGATAGTCTCATGGACCACGGAGAACAATCAGCTGAAGTCAGGACCAAGACACTGGTCTCAGTGTTCTGCTGGGTGGGACTGCAAGCTGAGGTCATGGAGGATCAGGAGATCAAGTTTATGTCCCATGCGGGGGTAGAGGGGGAAGGGCTGGTTGGTGTTGAGTCAGTTTGAATGTCAGTCTACCACTTATCAATGGGCTATTTTGGTATTCAAAGCCACCTTGAAGAGTTTAGGGCTGTTGCACACCTTTGCAGTTTATATAATAAAACAGTTCCTGATGAGCTCTACTGTCAGTGAAGAATTATGTATGCATGGCCTTGTATTATTAATCAGATGTCTTGATGTACACGTTCCCTCGACATATCACTCGATGGTAAGCAGCAGTGCATTAACAAATGTAGAGAAAAAAGGAATAAGAGGAAAAAGAATTATTTTTATGTGTATTTGTCTTAAGACATATTTTTCCATTCAGTCATTTGAAAAACTAACCATCTGGAAAAAATCATATTACGGGTGAGGCGTGACATGACATTTACAGCAAATGTTTTGCTGTTATTATCAGTACCAACTCTTTGCTCCGTCAAAAGCTGTATATTCAGACACTTGTCCATTGTTCAGTAAATAAAAAGGCCCCTGAAGTAAATCAACATGGGGTGATAATATGCTTTAAACATTCACATATCCCTATGTTTATTCTTCTTTCAAACACGTATTTTTTTGCATCTAGCATTTGCCTGTGGTTCCTTGCCTTTTGCCCTTGCAGTCTCTGCAGAGTGACATTTAATGTCACTGTCACAGAGGGAGCCCAGATCTAAATAAACGTATGAGGAGGTCACAAGGTCAAGAGCATAAATGAGGCAAAGATCCCGAAGAAATCATTGACAAAATGAGTTATAAATCACGTGAAACTTTGTTCACCCATAAAGGAGAGATTATATTTATACATCATGGTCTTCAGAATGCTTTGGGTCCTGGTAGGCAAGCGGGTTAGAAATGAAACAGCTTATGTCATCCTCTTTGCTGGTTTGAAGCCTTGTAATTTACAATGTCATTGGCCATAGTACTCCAAATCAGTGCATAAATGTACATGCTGGAGCTTGAATTAAAAATCTCTCTCTCTCTCCTTCAGTTCGAGTGACATTCACCCTGGTGGAGGGGGCCAACACAAAGCACCATTTAAGTCCCAGGTTTTATGGGGATTTACGTGATGCACAGGCCAGCACTGGGTCTCTGCACAAAGGTGAATTTCCCCTTTGGGCCCAATCTAGTGCCTATTGCAGTCAGCAGAAAGACTCCTGTTGACCTCAAAGGATATTGTATCAGGCCCCCAGAGAAGACTCCAGAGTCACCTTAGACCCAGAAACCTGCTTCAGTTTAGTCGTAAGCCCATGGGGTGAGATAGGCTGTACACTGTTCATCAGCAGACCAAGGGAGCTTTAGGACAACAGCAATGAGGTTATGTTTTGTATAAGCTGTAAAGGGCAGATATATTGTGCAAGTGTGACTGGAACTGAATTGGTCTCCTGGATGCGGAAGGATGGAAACTGTGGCTTCATTCCCAAAGAAGTCAACAATTCTCGGTCACACTTTAGAATCCAAAAGAAACCAACAAAGAGTTGAAGTATCCATCACTCATGGATCACGGAAATTGGTTCTGCAGCATAAAATATATATAAAATATGAAAGTGCATCTGGGCTTGAACCATACAATTTGGACTCAGATCAGAAATTTCCACAGCCAGGGCTGACACACAGTTTTAGCAGTTCCCTGTAGAAAGACTGGGGCAGTGGTGAAGTTCAGAGGCAACTGTTCCCAAAGTCTGGGGGTGTTTGGAGGCGGGGGTTTGGTTGGGGTCTGCCTCTATATACATGTGTGAGAGGGAACATAAAGAAGAGCTCCCTCTGTAGGGCTCTGTGAATAATGCAAGCTGGATGTGTTACAAACCCCAAGTCTGCGCTGGGTTCACCAAAAAGATGTCATGATTTTTGACACTAAGTGCACCGTTCTGTGTAGCTTCTGCAATGCTGAGTAATGAATGGGGTAAAGAAACAATTGCATGGCCCAGATGATCAGCGCATAGCAACCGTGCTGAATGGAAATGCAGCAGCAAATGTGCAGCTGTGATGGCCATTCATCCAGCAAGACGAGCCCATAAGTGAACCAGACACATCACCAACTTCCTAAAAGCAGAGGTGGCCCAGCTAAGATAGTAATTATGAATCCTATCCTTCCCCCTGTGAAGTGAATGGGAAAACTCCACATACAAGCCTGATCACACCTTCCCCACAGAAGCTCCGAATATAATGCCATCTGTTGGAATGCGCTAGGGTTCTGGGTCACCAAAGCATGCTACTGACACTTTATCACAGCATCTCTTCTTCCAGAGGGGCTCACTGCCTCTCCAGAAGTGCCACATACAGAAATAGGAAGCCCCAGACCTGTACTTTTCAACAGATGGCGCCGGAAATCTGTGATAGTCCTCATAAAAAAGGCAACCAGCGAGAAGACCCAGAACCTGGCCTAAAGAAGTGATTAAGTGGAAGACACTGTACATATTTATAGCCAGTCCATTCATTGCATACTATTTTATAAAATATATTTTAAAATATACCCAGGCTAAAATTTACCTTTATTTTATAAATTATAAGCATAAAGCTTTCTGGAAATTCACCCATCTGTTTTGTATAGCATATGAACAAAACTTACACATAAACATCCACTAAAGAAAGTTTACCAGCATCCAAACTAATGTTAAACAGATAATTTTCTTTTTAAGCCCTTCTGTAAAGCTATTTGCTGAACTGCCTCTACAAAAAATTAGGGGTCGTGGACAAGCCTGGCTTCAGTTTTAGCACAGTTTTATGATGCCCCAATCCACTGAAATCACTTGCTTGAAATCGTAACTTGGGTAATTCCTAATTGCAGCATGTTACTACTTAGACATAAAAGGGAAAGCGTTTCTTTCTCTGGGAGGGAGGGTAGGTGGGAATGAATCTTCTTAATGAAAATCAATAGCCTAAAGTTTGAAATCAGTTGATGCAACTGTCTATGCAATTCAACTTCCTTATTAACAGTCACCCAATCAGCTTCATGTGCTCCCTGTTGCTATGTTGCCTCCATAAACAAATTGATTGATTGATTTTTTTCCAAGGCCTTTTAGTGTAAGCCGGTCAGGTAGCTATGGTTTCATGTTGCTGATCTACTTAGAGCTAGCGCTGCAATTCAGCTCAGAATTCCAGCTCCTTGTCTCAATGATTAGGGATTGCATCTTACATTCAGATGTGGATCCAAGCTGGGACTTCAAACCTCTTGGCAAATGGGGCAGAGAGATGATTGGGGATAGAATTTCCGTGTAGGGCGACGTAAAGTATCGATTTGGAACCCCTAGATCAGAACCCATCTGATTTAGGCCTAGGTTGGATTTAAAAATCAGAGAAGACCGATTTTTCTTTTGGGGCTTCATCCAAGCCAAATCTTTGTGGAAAACCTGTTAGAGCAGCTGATCTTATGATATTTCCACTGTTGGAGGCCAAACTCTAGCAAGAACAACTGTGTAGGTGATGTCAAATATGGCTCCTAGCCCTTATTTTGATCTTCAGTCTGAACCCCAGAGCCTAGTTTGATCTTTACCCAGATGTGAAGATTACCTCTTCAGCCCATCTGTAAAAGGGGTTTTGTCAGAATTAAAAGTAAACCCATACAAATATTCTACGTGTTTTCAGGCTCACCGCCTGATGTGCTGCAGCTCAGTTCAAAGAAACCTGCACCCTTTTTGCTTAGCACATTGCTGCTTGAAAGTTCATCATTGTGTTTGGGTCACTTTTTGCAACACAGGGTATAAACTCCTTCCAGTCCTGCTGCGCTCTTATTTTAAATGTGATGACGCAAAGACATCCCATAATGCACTGGGCTTAGCTAAACTCCCCAGTAAAGAGTTTCCCAGCTGTTACCCTTGAGGCTGTACCTTGAGTACAGCATGCTCTGGGAGATATTTGCCTCATACTGCTCAAAGAGATAGTCTAGCAGCACCAACGGGAGGATTTCCCAGTCCTGCTGGTCACTGGCTGCCTTTTCCCTGCAGACACTTTTCCTGGATTAGGGAGGAATGGACCTTCCCTCTGTCCCCTCCTCCCAAAGAAAGGAGGCAAGGGAAGCCCAGAGCCAGCTGTCCTAGAAGGCCAGGGAGAGGATATGGGATCTGGTACCTTCTTCAGGAGACACAACGGTAAAAGAAGGAGATCACAGGACTTGTTTGGGGGGATCAGGCAATAACACCTTTACTCACCTTGGAAGGAAGGAAGAGGTACCAATCCTTTACCTGGGAGCTAAGGTGTATCGTATGCTGAGTCACAAGTGCATTCTGCGTCCAAGGACTTTAGAGCTGATTTGCATTGGCAACACATTGGAATAAAAAAGGATCATTACACAGAGTTGTTACAAATGCGATAACAAGTCTTCTTCTGCACCCCGCCCCCCAACCCCATTTCTCCTCCTCTGCAGCCACAGGGTACAGGCTGGTGAGAGATGTCAAGGGGGAAAATAAAAGCAACTTGCTGCCCTCAGTTGGCTGACTAAAGCGGTGTGTATGCCATCAGCAAAACGTTTAAATCCTTCCAGGTGAAAAATGTCAGACACGTTAAAACCGATGGATATTTGAGTGGCTATCGTATCGAACCAATATTAAAATGGGATAGAAAGTAGTTAAATTAACGTGCTCTGAATGCCCGTCAAACGCCGAATGTTTCTGGTGACAGAGGAGTGGGCTGAGGTTAAAACCAATGCAGGCGGATGCCTTAGCAGGGTGTTAATTGTGTGGCAGATGAACATAAAGAGAGGGCACCGGCGATAGCACTGGCTGGAGCAGAGGAAAGCGTAGTGTGAAGACCGAGTGGTCCAACAACAGAGATTGTGTAACGTTAGTTAGCCGTGCAGCCGCTTGTTGCTCACAGAGGCAGTGTAGCGGCGCCAGAATAAGGGTTTCCCTGTCCTGCCGGCTGCTGCCTTTCCCCAGAAGACACTTTGCTCAGCCCTGGTCTACACTACACAGTTAGGTCGACGTAAGGCAGCTTATAGTGACCAAACAATGTCAAAGTACACACTACAGCCTTGCTCCTGCCGATGTCAATGGCCTACTACATTGACATCATAACTCCACCTCCACGACTGGCGTAGGTCTTATGCCGGTGTCGTTAGGGCGACTCAGTGGCTGTGTAGACTTTGCATTACTTACATTGGCTGTTGGCTCTCTTTCTGGGGAGTTGGGGTCCAGGCGGGGAGCTTGTAAGCGGAGCTGAGCAAAACCCGGGTGCTCAGCTCCCCACACTGCCCCTTTTAGGTCAGTGGAAGCGTTTCTCGTGACCGAAAGAAGATAGTGTGCACCGCCACAGTGGCTGTAAGTCGACCTAATATAGGTCGACGAAAGTTTTTAGTGTAGACATAACCTAACAGGTTCAGAATCTGTCCTTTTAACTGCAAACTGGATTTTCAAATAGATTTCACAGTTTCTACCTGAGATGGGCTGAGCCGTCTGGTTTGGAATCCAGAATTAGGTTTGAGCCTGAAATCTCGTGAGGTTTTCTTCTAAAATTTGGTCTAAGAGCAGCAGAAATCTTGAGCGATTGGGTGTCTTGAGAGATTTCTGCTGTCTTGAAATACCAGGAAAGCACCTGTTCTAATGAGGCCTGGATCCTTCTCTGATTTTAGCATCAGTGTGGAATCAAACCATACTGGTGAATTCAGACCTTGGAATTCAAGCCTGAACCATCCTGAAGTTTGGAGGTGTTCATTTTAAGATTTTGTTTTTTATTTATCTCTAATCAAAACACAATGGCACGTTTGTTTCTCACCATGACAGTACTTAGGTCACTCCGCTACACAAACTGAAGGTAGCATTTTGTTAAACAGGAATGCTGATGCCCAGGGCCCTGCAGCAAGTCAGTGGTAAAGTGCAGAACAGAACCCAGGAATCCTGATTCTCATTCCTCTGAGCTAACCAAAGGGAAACACTGCATATCTTCATGAATCTAAAGATGGAATGGAATTGGACCCATCGTGCTACAGCTTATAAAATATAAACTTTATATTCATTACAAAATACAACAAATGGAAAAGCCAAATGGTAAAATTGGTGGGATTATAATTTCCTTTCTATGCCGCCTTCATTTATACACCAATTATGTGTTTTCCTATTGGAATTACCCTGCTGCCCAACAATAATATGAAGAATATTTTAAAATTAGTCAAACATAATACCTTGCATCCTTATGTTCTGATGCTATTCTTAATAAATAATACTAATAATTTGTGTTGTGATAGCGCCTGGGAACCCCCCTTATGGACCAGGGCCCCATTGTGTGAGGTGCTGTACAAACATAGAACAAACAGATGGTCCCAAAGCTCTTAGAGTGTAAGTGTCTGACAAGAGACAGCTGGTGAATACAGACAAGGAAACAACGAGACAATAATGTTCTAGTTTATCTAGTATCAGTACGTGCAGAACACAGAGGAAGGGTGATACTGAGTCCATGGACTTTTCAAGGAAAAAAGGATGAATCGCAAAGCATTTTGCATCTGCTTCCACTCCATCCCAGACTGTTGTTGACACCACTGATTACACCAGTAAGATACGCACTGAAACCTCTCTTCCTCTTGAGGCAGCCATACTCTTCCCCAGCCCTGCATTGCTTCCTTCTGTTACCACTGCAGCCCCTCTGTATATTTTCTCGTTGCAGTAAAACATCACTTTTATGAATCAAAGAAGAATCTGGCAAAGGGTCACTCCAAACACTGCAGCCAAAGAAAAAGGGAGAATGATTTTCAAGATCTCGCACTTTCTCCCGATGAATGTCTTTTCTCAGACTCTAGAGAAAAGAGGGACCTTTTACTGTGGGTCTTGGTGGGTGTTCCTTTTTCTTTCAGGAGGTAGAACACTGATTCTTTCTTCTCTAGAGGATCTGCCCCCATCCTCTCAAAAATAAGACAGGAAAAAGGCAGCAGCATCATTACTCTGAAACTTTATCTCCTATTAGTGTGTCAGTAAAACAATCTTTTCTTATGCCACCCTTTGATATGCTGGACATGTGTCAGAAAGACACAGGCCATCCATATCTTATCGTACATTAAGAGGAGTCATCCAGAAATGTACCTTCATTACTGCGACAGTCACGTCAAAAAGAATTGACTTATTGTCAACGCATCTAACCTAACAATGTTAATGGACCCTTCAGACATCTTCTCTTCCTCATTTGTTTCCTACATGCCGATCAAAGAGACAATGCTAGATAGTTACCAAGCTCTGGGGAGTGGTGTGTGTATGTGCTAAGAGAGTCCATGACAGCTCTCTGGGCTGTTTGTAATGAAGTGAGATGAGCAGATGGGAGGAGGGATTGGGGGAGTCTCTTCTTCAACACTACAAGAGATGCAACATGGAACTTTAGGCTTCTTTGCTGTTATATTTCCTCCTCCTCTCTCACTACTACTGGTTATCAGTTCATGATGAATTTCTGGTGCATCAGCATTCTTGTGTGTTACTCCATTGCTCAGCAATATATGGAAATGATTTATCTTGCATTTCACCCATGCACATCCACTTACATCTGTGATGATGCAGCCTGGGGAGTGTGGGGCTCAAGCCAACACTTGAAGGATAGACATCCTTTGGAGCTGTCAGAAGGTGAATGCTTGACATTGGGCAGAAATGCTTTCTATGTGTTACCTTTGCCAAGTCAGTCACTGCAAAACCTATTCTGAGAAAGGCCGTGCTTTTCTATTATGAATGAACTTGGTCTGTGCCAAACAGTGAGTGGATGTCTGGTGCGAATCAATGGTAACAAGACGACCTCTTCTTAATACTAGTGAATAGAGTAAGAAGCAGTTTGCCTTGTGGAAGTTCCACAATTGCTTTGTTTAATGAAACAACATGATTATAATTTTCCTGTTAAGGCAAACAATCTTTAAAGTAAATCTCCCTCACATGTAGCTAAGCATCTGTATAACTCATCCTTCTTTCTTGTTAAGTCATGTGTACAATACATTCCTGACTTACGGATTTTGGATCATAATCAATCAAACCTAGTAACCAAACTTGTTTTCTATAATATTGGATTAGTATGAGAAGTAAGTCAATGTACACTTATTTACAGACCCAGGGCTCTGTTTAAAGAGATTTCCACTTCTAGTATGCAGTACTTATGCAACCAGGGGAAATACAAAAACATTTGCCATTACTAAGAGTATATATGGTATTCACTCCATGTCTCCTCCATTGGTGATGGAGGCCCAGACTCACTAAGCCAGATCTGGGTTTGGGTTTGTTGCTCTAGAATTGCTCAGGAAAACTGGGTTATTGACACTTCCACTTTTTTCTTTTAAAATAAAAGCAAGCATAAAATTATTTGTTCTGAAAAACATACATTCCATAGTTCAAAGGGTTACAAGCACTTGCCAAGTCTACAAACCAAAGAAAATACATCAAGTTTGGCTCTCCTCCACCTTGACAATGTCCTGCTACGTCTAGGTTTGCTTCATTCCCATGTCATTTGAACAGAATGATCAAAATGCTTAAATAACCGTATGGTCTGAGTCTTGAGGGTTTTTTCCTCCCCCCCCCACAGCTTTATGTGAGAAAATCATAGCCCTTACCTGCAGTGTACAGGAAAAAATGTATTAATGTGCCAACTTCAAGTGAATTCTACAAGTCTTCTATTCATTAAGCCCCCAGTTCCGCCACACATAATTCATCTCTGCTCAGTTTTGCTCCTCGATGGTGTGCTACTAAAAGAAAAAAGAAACAGGTATTTAGCCAGAAAAAGATGTTCCTGGCTCCAGAAATCAACTTGCACCTCCTGACAAGGGAAAAGCGGACATGCTTTGCCAAAAACCAAATACCCAGGCCTCTGTTAGTTATCGTGGGTTTTTTTTAAGCCTGCAGTTGGAAGATATGATATTTACATTGTTCTTTAAAAATTCCCTTTTGTAACACACTTTTGTCCATACTAAAGTATTTCTTTCCCCGATACTTTCCCAGCGTACTTCTATGGCCCTCACTACCATAGTTTCTAAACACCTGTATGATTATCATTGATTAGTGATGAACCTGAACCAAACTCTTGGGTCCAAACATAGCACTGCGGCTGGGAATGGATTGCTCTGGATCCAAATTTTGACTTGGGTTCACTGATAGTGACATTGGCTATTGGATCATTTCAGAGAGACTCAGTCCAAAGGGTCTTAGCCAAACACATTAAAGAGCCAAATTACATCTACCCAGGGATAGCCTTACGGTAGCACGAATACCTAGGCATTCCTTTCGCCACCTAGTGGCCACGTGCAAGAAGCTGCCAGAAGGTACCCTTGTACTCCCTGTGTATTCTAGTAGTGCTACACAGACTGATGTGGGGACACAGTGGGACTGTTGCCATGGCCCTGTCCCCATTCCAGGGTAGCATTGGAAGGGGAATGCAAGTGTGGCAAAGGTTGTCAGTAAATACGCATGACCCTGGAGGCATTATGCCTTACACAGATATAATCCTTTACTATACAGCTCCTGCCAAGTTCTCCACAGACTACGAAAGCCAGGACTGAGCCCAGTGTGTTTGCTCGGACAGCAACAAAAAGCTGGTGCCCTGTGAGATTAAGAAAGGAAAGTTTTGGAAACCAGTGGTGGTCCACAAGGGCAGATGGTCAAAGTAGCATGGATGAGACCAGTCAGCTCTCCTTTCCTAATGGATAAAAAATTCTTGACCCATTGCAACCCTGCTGAAGTATGAACAGAAGACAGACTTCCTGGGGACTTATGCAGGCAGGATCAGATTAATAAGTAGGTTTAGGGCCTGATCCAAAGCCCAGGGAAGTCAACAGAAATGAGTGATTTGGACTTTGGAGCATGGCCATAAAGCAGAAGGGAAAGCAAGAGGTTGTCTGCTTTGTATCACACCCAGAGACAGCAGAAAATAGCCACAGGGGAGAGAGGAAAAACAACTTTGAAGTGTGTGAAGAAGCCTAAATCTCAATAGCACTAGCCAGGGAAGGAAGTGATGGAAGAAGGCCCCATGTGTGATAGGGCAGGGATGAGGGCTGCTTGCCACAAAGAAGAAGAGAAGGACTGCTAGCCTTTGTAAGGTTCCTGAGGCCGCACTTGGATTGAGACCTACACTCTTTTAGCGTGGCTTAAATTTAGTTGGGAAAAACTCCCATTGATTTCATTGGGAGTGAATCTAACTAAAGGCTATGCATACAACAAAAGACATTCAGGTCAAGATATTGAGACATATACTGCATATTCTTCAGGTTTAATGAGAAGAAAATTAATTTACAAAAGAGTCCAAGGCAGAGGGCCTGATTCTCCATTGCCTTGTATCATCACTTACACCAGAGCCGAGTGAGTGTAATGCTGTCATTTTGATCTGTAACTATTTACTTTCTTGAGTCGTAAGGTCTTTGGGGTTGGGGTTTTTGTTTTGTGTTTGTACAGCTCCTAGCACGATGTGGTGTTCCTAGGTGCTACTGTGATACAAATAATAATTTATGCTCATTGTGCACTGGCAGAAATGTCTATGCAAGGACCAGGCCAAAGGCGAATAAGGCCCATAATATGATTTATAAGACAAGCACAGTTAGTCTGTAATTATTATTGATATCTAGATAATTAAGACTGTACTGTACCTGGTAGCATTAATTAATGCATTTTTGAATGCCCCATTCACAAGTAGCAGTTAAGTATTATTCCATTAATACTTTGCAGCTGTACGGGAGTGAAAACTGCAGAAAACGATTTGCTGGAGATAAGTGACATTGGCAGCTCCTGCTATTGATCTACTGAAAACTACCCACCAGAGACAAGCTTGGGAGACTTTAAAGGAGCCCACCTAGGTCTCCATGAAAAATGGCTGGTCCTTCCATATGTGCCTGCTGTCACCACTCAGTCCCCCCCACCCAGCCCTAAGTCCCCACACCCCATCTGCCCCCAGAGCCTCATGTTTTTTTCCCGAAGGCCCAGGCTTTGGGAGGATTTATGCTGGCCAATTGACTAGGAGAGATCGGGTTGCACAGTGCCTTGTTTGCACCTCAAATTAATGGCGCTCTTTGGAACACTGAGTCACGTTAAAATATGTCGGCTCCCACTTTGACACAAAGCTGACACAGCATGGCAGCAAAAGCCTCTTGAAGCAGCAGCCATGTGGGATTGGGCGTGTTTTTTAAAGAGGCAGGCATCTTGGAGTTAGATAGCAGAGCTGATGTGAGTGGACTGAACCCGATTCTGGGGTCCTGGGCAGCAGCCATGTTTCTTTCTTCCATGAATTCTGCCAGGTTCCAAAGCCCCATTTCAGAAAGAGAGAGACAGGGAGATTCTGAAGACCACCTCTGAGTAGGCGGGAGGCTTGATTATTTGCAGTGTGGGACAGAGAGAGAGAGAGAGAGATTTTAAAGTGAGGGCAAGTAACTTCTATTGAAATAAAGTAATTCTGCTATCTGCTCTATTAATCTGGGGTCACTGGGTATTGGTAACAATGAAGTTGAGAGTAGAATTTGGCCCTTAGCATATAGAGAACAGGATACAGGGGGACAGTATCTTCCATTTGTTACACGTATTCCCTTCATAAACCCTGATGCAAATCTCCCACCTTGTATTGTACTTTGTGCAGGCCATTTCTGTCAGGTGTGTGTGTTTCCAGATGTATCCTCTTGTACCACAAATGCAAATAATCACTTAAAACTAAATCCATAAATCAAGGGACTCTTATGCTGTATTTACTCTTCTAGCATTTGCAGAAAGGACCTGAAAAATAACAAGGAGTGCAAATCACACAAAAATCATCTCCAAGATTAATTTCCTTCAGGGACAATAGCTATCTAAAAAACAATGTAAGAGAAACAACACACTGCAAGGGGAAGTGGATTTAATTTTCAATGTTTTTTTCTCCCAAATGTCCATTCTCAAAACAGCTATTAAAGGAAGAAAGAGAGTGAGAGGGAAAAAAAAAACCCTACTTACTACTACCAGTTGTGTCCATGGAAGTCCCATCTCTAATCTCTCATGGGAGGCACTAAGAAGTAGCTTTTTGTGATGTTTAGAGATTTATAGAGTTGGAGACGGTGAAAGCATTTATTGCTAATGGGTAGCATCATTTGCATCAATTGTCTGTACTTTGAGAAGTTATTTGGTGGGAACAACGTGTTACCAACTCCCATTGCATTCCAGCAGAAACAGTGATAAAGGCTGGTGAACCAAAAAGCTTTGGCAAATACATTTAAAAATGTTTTTTAATTTTCACAATCCTTAGCCACACATAATACTTGTGTAGTCTCAACAGTTGCGGAGACTTTTACAGTTTAAAACGGAACAAAATTTGTCAGTTCTTAGAACCTATGTTGCTTATTTTAATTAATTATCTTTTTGTAGCTCTTACATTTCCCCTAGTCTCTGATCCTGGCAAATAAGTAAAGAGAAGTAGATTTTCAAATATATATTTGATTAATCTCTAACTATGACCTCACCAGGGTTCCAGGTGCTGAGTAGTTTAACAGTTTAAATCATAATTATGTGTCATTTTTAACCCTGTGCCTACATTCCCTATCGCATCTGGCTTGGGATTCCAGACACTGTACAATAGATAAATGCTGTGTACAGGACACATCATGCTTCCCTAGATCTCTGGTAGATGAGCATATAAGAAACTTCATGCTAACCTACTGAGGCCCTAAGTGAGCTTGCTTGGGAATTTGACTACCTATATAGAATTGCTTTTCCTGCTAACTAACTCCACATTATCTGCTCAAATAGGGCCTGATCCAAAGCCCACTAACGTCAGTGGAAAGATTGTCACTGATTTTGATGATCATTGAATCAGGCCATGTGGCAAAACACATCACTTTAAAAGTGGTTCAGTTCACCTTTAAGCCCTATTTTTCACATATTTTATTTCCCATGGATAGTCAGTTATTTGATTCAGTGGCAGGGAACCCAGCAGAACAACATGGCAGCTAGTCACTGCATTCCGCAGGTTCACAATACCTAGAGTTGCCAATGTTCTAATCGCACAAACCCAAACACCCTTGCCCCGCCCCTTCTCCGAGACCCCAACCCCTCTCTCCATCATTCACTCTCCCCCACCCTCAGTCACTTTTATCAGGCTGGGGCAGGGGGTTGGGGTGCAGGAGAGAGGTGAAGGCTCTGGCTGGGGGTGTGGGCTCTGGGGTGGAGTCAGGAATGAGGAGTTTGGGGTGCAGGAGGTGACTCAGGGCTGGGGCAGAGGGTTGGGGTGCAGGAAGATATGTGGGGTGTGGGCTCTGTGAGGGAGTTTGGGTGAGGGAGCAGACTCCGGGCTGGGGAAGGGGGTTGGGGTGCAGGAGGAGGTGAGGGGTGTGAACTCCGGCCAGGCAGCGCTTACCTCGGGCAGCTCCGAGAACCAACTGACATGTCCGGCTCCTAGGCTAAGGGGCAGCTAGGCGGCTCCGCACACTGCCCCTGCCTGCAGGCACACCCCTGCAGCTCCCATTGCCTTTTAAATGGTTCCCAGCCTACAAGTCTACAAGAGAGATTCACCAAAGTCCTTAGATCATCCAGTGCTTTTAGCATTACATAATTCAAGCAATACTAGTCTGTACTGAAAGTGTACAAGACATGGACCTGATTCACCTATAGCTTGCAGTGGATTAAACCCATGAAGCATCAACAGTGCTTCTCCAGTCTTACATGGGAATAACAAAGAGGAGAATCAGGCACAACAAATGTCTACTTTATCTGAGGTCAGAGGTCATGTTTAAACTTGCTGATAGGGATGGATCCAGGTCCAGTAAATCAGCGCACTGCTGTGTTGGACTGAGGAAATGAGGGTGTGTGGTGGGGAAGTGCTACACAGTAAACTTAATTATAAGAGTAGCGATGTGATAAAAGGAAGCATCCTAATGGTGTTACAGCCGGTGCTCATTTCCCTGTGAAAGGCCAGAGAAGTATGGATGGCCGGAATTTCTAATTCTGTTAAGTGTCAAAATCAATGTCTGATGGGTTCTCTTAGAGCCAGCCAATGGGAAAGTGCAGGCTAAGGTGCCAATTTAAAATGGGAGGAAGGGGGTGGGGGAAACGCTTACCAGAATGAGGGAGTGAGATGGCTCTTGAAATTTAATTTGCTTAATAGGGTTTTAAAAGCGTTATTTAAAAATAATGGCATCACAGGGCCATTTCCAGCCTCCTTCTCAAATTGACGCTGAGCCCATTCTCAGCTTTCCACATGCAAGCAACACAAGTAAGCAAAGGCCCCATTCCTGCAACCCTGGAAAGCGCCCAGATGAATTATGCTTCCTTATTGAAAGCAAATGAAGAAAAAAGAGGATCTGTCAATAAGCAGGAGCTGCGTAATTGGATTAAAAGCGATGTGCATGTACAGTACAGGGATCAGAGGAGCCCCACTGTCCTCTGGCTCCTGCAGCGACGGCAGGCAGAATGCAAGAACCTCATGGGGGGTGGGAAAGTGAGAGCTGGAGTCATCTAGTGCAACATGATCAGCCATCCAAAGCCTGGGGATTTAGCCAGCAGTGGGGTCCGTGGAGGGATTGCAGGCTCCTTTCAGTGGCTGGGGAATTGGTGCTGGTAAGAGTGTCTGGCAGTGCTCATTAAAGGCAGTATCTCTCCTGTGGCACTGAATGCAAATTAAGGAGCAATGTATGTGTTTGTGGTTCTTTAGCAGTCAAGTGGTTTGTCCAAAATACATTTCACTTTTTCTCTGAAGGGACAGCCTGTAGATTCAAGCCTGAGCGTCCTTATGCATTTCAAATGACTTATTCCAGCCCAGGCCTTTTATCCACTTGCTGTTATTTAAAAGAAGTTCTGGGTTCAGATTCCTCTTCATCCTTCCCACAAAGAAGTAAAGACTTTCTGACGAAAGGTGCAATTGAATTGTACAGCTAAATCGAGATGGAGGAACCTAAAAAATCCTAATCAAAGTCTGGATGAAGAGGCTCCTCCCACATTTGAGGAACTAGCCCAAAGCCAAACTCGAGTTGAGCCTGAAGCATGATGCAGAAGCCAAAACTGTTCGGAGCATCTGGCTTCCATGGCCAGAATTTTCAGATGGGTTCAGCACCCATAACTGGGGCCAGATGGTCCTAAGTGCTCAGCACGTTGGGTGCATATTTGGGGCTGAGCTCTGAAGCAAATCTGGACCCAGTCAAGGATGCTGAGTTAGAATAATAGAATCATAGAATATCAGGGTTGGAAGGGACCTCAGGAGGTCATCTAGTCCAACCCCCTGCTCAAAGCAGGACCAATCCCCTGGGGGACTAACTTGAAGGGGAAAGGAGTCCAGGAGAGCTGGCTGTATTTCAAGGAATCCCTGTTGAGGTTACAGGGACAAACCATCCCAATGAGTCGAAAGAATAGTAAATATGGCAGGCGACCAGCTTGGCTTAATGGTGAAATCCTAGCGGATCTTAAACATAAAAAAGAAGCTTACAAGAAGTGGAAGGTTGGACATATGACCAGGGAAGAGTATAAAAATATTGCTCGGGCATGTAGGAATGATATCAGGAGGGCCAAATCGCACCTGGAGCTGCAGCTAGCCAGAGATGTCAAGAGTAACAAGAAGGGTTTCTTCAGGTATGTTGGCAACAAGAAGAAAGCCAAGGAAAGTGTGGGCCCCTTACTGAATGAGGGAGGCAACCTAGTGACAGAGGATGTGGAAAAAGCTAATGTACTCAATGCTTTTTTTGCCTCTGTTTTCACTAACAAGGTCAGCTCCCAGACTGCTGCGCTGGGCATCACAAAATGGGGAAGAGATGGCCAGCCCTCTGTGGAGATAGAGGTGGTTAGGGACTATTTAGAAAAGCTGGACGTGCACAAGTCCATGGGGCCGGACGAGTTGCATCCGAGAGTGCTGAAGGAATTGGCGGCTGTGATTGCAGAGCCATTGGCCATTATCTTTGAAAACTCGTGGCGAACCGGGGAAGTCCCGGATGACTGGAAAAAGGCTAATGTAGTGCCAATCTTTAAAAAAGGGAAGAAGGAGGATCCTGGGAACTACAGGCCAGTCAGCCTCACCTCAGTCCCTGGAAAAATCATGGAGCAGGTCCTCAAAGAATCAATCCTGAAGCACTTGCATGAGAGGAAAGTGATCAGGAACAGCCAGCATGGATTCACCAAGGGAAGGTCATGCCTGACTAATCTAATCGCCTTTTATGATGAGATTACTGGTTCTGTGGATGAAGGGAAAGCAGTGGATGTATTGTTTCTTGACTTTAGCAAAGCTTTTGACACAGTCTCCCACAGTATTCTTGTCAGCAAGTTAAGGAAGTATGGGCTGGATGAATGCACTATAAGGTGGGTAGAAAGCTGGTTAGATTGTCGGGCTCAACGGGTAGTGATCAATGGCTCCATGTCTAGTTGGCAGCCGGTATCAAGTGGAGTGCCCCAAGGGTCGGTCCTGGGGCCGGTTTTGTTCAATATCTTCATAAATGATCTGGAGGATGGTGTGGATTGCACTCTCAGCAAATTTGCGGATGATACTAAACTGGGAGGAGTGGTAGATACGCTGGAGGGGAGGGATAGGATACAGAAGGACCTAGACAAATTGGAGGATTGGGCCAAAAGAAATCTGATGAGGTTCAATAAGGATAAGTGCAGGGTCCTGCACTTAGGACGGAAGAACCCAATGCACAGCTACAGACTAGGGACCGAATGGCTAGGCAGCAGTTCTGCGGAAAAGGACCTAGGGGTGACAGTGGACGAGAAGCTGGATATGAGTCAGCAGTGTGCCCTTGTTGCCAAGAAGGCCAATGGCATTTTGGGATGTATAAGTAGGGGCATAGCGAGCAGATCGAGGGACGTGATCGTTCCCCTCTATTCGACATTGGTGAGGCCTCATCTGGAGTACTGTGTCCAGTTTTGGGCCCCACACTTCAAGAAGGATGTGGATAAATTGGAGAGAGTCCAGCGAAGGGCAACAAAAATGATTAGGGGTCTGGAACACATGAGTTATGAGGAGAGGCTGAGGGAGCTGGGATTGTTTAGCCTGCAGAAGAGAAGAATGAGGGGGGATTTGATAGCTGCTTTCAACTACCTGAAAGGGGGTTCCAAAGAGGATGGCTCTAGACTGTTCTCAATGGTAGCAGATGACAGAACGAGGAGTAATGGTCTCAAGTTGCAGTGGGGGAGGTTTAGATTGGATATTAGGAAAAACTTTTTCACTAAGAGGGTGGTGAAACACTGGAATGCGTTACCTAGGGAGGTGGTAGAATCTCCTTCCTTAGAGGTTTTTAAGGTCAGGCTTGACAAAGCCCTGGCTGGGATGATTTAATTGGGGACTGGTCCTGCTTCGAGCAGGGGGTTGGACTAGATGACCTTCTGGGGTCCCTTCCAACCCTGATATTCTATGATTCTATGATTCTATGATTCAATCCCCAATTAAATCATCCCAGCCAGGGCTTTGTCAAGCCTGACCTTAAAAACTTCTAAGGAAGGAGATTCTACCACCTCCCTAGGTAACGCATTCCAGTGTTTCACCACCCTCCTAGTGAAAAAGTTTTTCCTAATATCCAACCTAAACCTCCCCCACTGCAACTTGAGACCATTACTCCTTGTCCTGTCCTCTTCTACCACTGAGAATAGTCTAGAACCATCCTCTCTGGAACCACCTCTCAGGTAGTTGAAAGCAGCTATCAAATCCCCCCTCATTCTTCTCTTCTGCAGGCTAAACAATCCCAGTTCCCTCAGCCTCTCCTCATAACTCATGTGTTCCAGACCCCTAATCATTTTTGTTGCTCTTCGCTGGACTCTCTCCAATTTATCCACATCCTTCTTGTAGAGTGGGGCCCAAAACTGGACACAGTACTCCAGATGAGGCCTCACCAATGTCGAATAGAGGGGGACGATCACGTCCCTCGATCTGCTGGCAATGCCCCTACTTATACATCCCAAAATGCTATTGGCCTTCTTGGCAACAAGGGCACACTGCTGACTCATATCCAGCTTCTCGTCCACTGTCACCCCTAGGTCCTTTTCCGCAGAACTGTTGCCTAGCCATTCGGTCCCTAGTCTGTAGCTGTGCATTGGGTTCTTCCGTCCTAAGTGCAGGACCCTGCACTTATCCTTATTGAACCTCATCAGATTTCTTTTGGCCCAATCCTCCAATTTGTCTAGGTCCCTCTGTATCCTATCCCTTAGAGTGCTTGAAACTCAGGCGCTGAGCTTCTTTGGAAAACATGTCTGTAAGTCCATGATAAGCCAAGCCTGGATCTGAACTGGGCCCTGAACTCTGAGGGTATTTGGATCTGCTCATGGCCCTATGGCTCTAATCCTGAAACCTGCTATTCTTCAAACTCCCACTGGAGCCAAGGAGTTTGGGGAGTGCTGAGAATATGATACCGGGCTCTTGGTTAGAGGAGAGAAAAGCCAAAGAAGTTTGGGGACAAAGTGGAGGAGGGGTCCTTAGTTTGAATACGAAGAAGCATTTGGAATCAAACCAGCAACAGATTGTGCCATCTTTTTATACCATGACCAAATGTGAATGCCTTTTTTGTCTGCCTTGTCCAGCCTGCAGTGGGGGTTCTCCCTCCTCAGCTACACACACTCACTGATAATCTACATGTGCTAAACAGGATTAACTCTCCATAGTCTGTGGGAGCTGCTTCTTTCCCTTCCCCGTCCCTCTTCTCACCCCTCCACATGCCCCTTGATCACCCCCCAGCACCTTCTGGAGCCCAACACAGGCCTGGTGTGGAGTCTAGCTTCCTCACTGCAGGGCAGCTGGTAATGTGAGCTGGGTTGAAAAGAAGGCTGTCAAGCTCATTGCTCAGGAAGAATAGGCGGTCAGCTGCTCTTCAGCTTTCTTTTTGATAGGAAGGGATAATCCCTGCCAGGAGGAGGCTGAGTCAAAATAGAAAAGGAGAGCGAGCCCCGGGCCCTGCCATGGTACTGAAGCAGCTCAAACTGAAAATCTTGGGATCTGGGGGAGATTCCACACCGTGCATGTCACCCTCTGAATGACCCAATTCTTTCTGATGTTTTTTGGGGGACTGCTAGGATAGGCCTCTTCTGAAGGGAAAAATACAGCAGCAAAGAGCCAAGTGATAAATAGGCACCATGACTCCCCCTTCTTACCTCAGGTGGTTAAGTCACATTGGGACTAGAGAAAATTGTGCTCTGTCCATTCCGCCCGGAAGGCGAAGTCAGCTATTTTTGCACTATTGCCCTTCCCCCATACACTTCTCAATATCCTTGGCAAACCACCTTGCTGGTCCGGACGGAGGAGTGGGGACTGGGCAAGCTGGGGGTGGGGAGAAGATGGCTCCACATTGGGTAGAGCATAATTTTCTCATGGAAAATTATGAATGAAATGAAAAAAAATTCCTCTGAAAACTTTCCAGTTTGCAACAAAATGAAAAAAAATCATATTGATTTTGTGGGTGGGGGGAAAGGTCTTTCATTGCAATTGAAACTGAATGGAGTTGAAACAAAATTGGGGGCAGGGGGGAAGAAGATAGAGAAGGGAGTTAAAACCCCCAATTTTTTTCCTTTTAGATGCTTTAGAATCCCTTTTTTCCACCATTTCCAATCGACTAGAGTTAGAATTTTTCATTTTGAATATGTGGAAAATGGGAAAATTTTGAGCAACACAGACATTTTCAAGCACTTCTAAAAATGGCATTTTGATCAGCAATATTTTCTGACAAAAAGTGTCAGAGAGCTGTAGAGAGTGCCATCTCCGCTCTCTGCCTTGCAGAACCTGCAGCCCTAGGGCATGTTATCTCTTCTACACAGCCCCATACAGGATGAGGGTCTCTCTCCCTTTCACAAGGGATGTGCGTCAGAAACCAAAATGTGGAGGGTCAGGCCTAGTGGTCAATATGGTGGCAGCGGGGCTGGGAACCTGTGCCTCGCTGTTTTAGAGAGCAGCCTGCTTTGTCTCTCTCTGGTTTGGGGTTCTTATGTGTTATGGTTCTGAATTCTAAGAAATAAAGTACTGTTACATTACAACCTTTCAACAAGAGTATTTTATGTTTTCTATCTAACTTCTTTGTGTGCGCTGTGAACGTAACAGGTACCAGGACTGCCAATGAGGTATCCCACCTCTGAAAATGACTCCAGTCTCCAGCTGATCCCCAGGGATCTGTGGGAGTGAAGAGTGAGTCCTTCAGTCTATTGTATGTGAGAATACACCCCACCTCCTCCAACTGAATAACATGGGCAAATTTCTACCAGAAGAACCTCACAAAGATTTCCTTGGCATTGGTATTAAGGTGGGAGGGCTGAACTGTCCCCTTGACAGAATGGGGAAGCAGGTGTTTGTTGTATAAATATACAAAGGTCTTCACTTCCCAGGTTCAGCCTAGGTGCAAGAAACCCCATGTAAGGTAGCTATGGGATAATCTGACCCCACAAATAGTTAGAAATTGGTTTAATCCCTGCGGCATGTAGTTTTATATCCCTTCCAGCACTCGTACCATCATACTCTTTATTATCCATGTAATTTCTTAGTAGGCAGGAAAGAAACACTGGGTTGGCTTGTGTGGCTATCCTGCCATTTCTTTGGCAATCCAACAAAGACAACACACCGAATTCGACAATGAAATCACTTTAACAGGAAACTATTGCACAATCTTTCCATGGTTTGAAGAAATCTTTTCCTTTTCTCTGTGATGTTTAATAACCTCCTAGAAACTTGAAGCCAAAATCTTTTCTATCCCTCATAACACTCAGGTCTTTTACCACAGAGCAGCTGTGGAGGGCTTGGCTGCTGACGTTCCTGTTTTGTTTTCAAAGGAGCATTTGTGCTGTACAGGAAACCCTACACTTTCAAAGAATACACAGGCTTACAAGCAAACCAGAGACAATGTAACAATTGCAAACGAGATCATCCCTTAAGAAATGTGAACACAATGCACCCAATCCTCCCCTGGCGTAAACAGCAGTAGAAGTCCATGAAGCTGCACCGATTTGCTCTAGTTGCACAACTGGCCCAATTTTACAGTTTTTCCATTCAGGGAGGATGATCTATCTGGGCACCGTTTCTTTAGCTGTCCAGGTTCAATGGGTGATAGGGGAGGGAGAAAAAAGAATGAAACACCCGAGGATGAAGTAAGAATAATGTCAAGAAAATTGAAAACTTTTCATAGGCTGCTCGGAATATTCCTGGCAGATTTGACTACAGGGACAAAGTGAACTTCTTTGCCCATCTCTCTCTGCCTGGGGTGGACGTGGGTGATATAGCACACAGCAAACAGGACAGTACAGCAGAGCATTAATTGCACAGAGTCATCTGCAGTCTTTGCACCGTAACAGATGGGTTCCCCCCCCCCCCGTATCTCATTTACAACTTGCTGTACGGACTGCACAAAAGCGGGATACAGCGTGAATGAATGCATGGAAAAGCAGGATGAGAAATCCAGGCGATTTTTCTTTTCTTTTTAAAATGAAAGCTCAGTCATGTGGCATAGAGCACAGAATGCGGAGTGAGGAGCTCAACACCAGACTGGTAATCAGCACATCCTGATTCTAGCCCTGATTTCCACCTACAGCCTTGGGAAAGTTACAACATCTCCACCTGCGGTTTCCAGGGGATGATAACACTTTAGTGGTGTGACGGTTTAAATAGACACTGATCATAAAGCCTGCATTCCTAAATCACATAGGTCATCCCACCGAGGTCACTGCAACTCTTCATGGGAGGAAGATGAGCAGGATTTGGTAGAATATTTGTGGAGCTTCTTAAACATAAATGCTAAGGAATAGTATTATTTCAAATCATGCACCATCACAAGCAGTAGTGAGTAGCAAGGGTCTCCTTAATAATCAGCTGGTGCCTGGTGGAAAACTGCAGCACTATCCATTTAGAAAGAGTTCCCTTCTCTGTGTATTGTGTATTTTATATATTTCTCTTTTCTCCTTTATTGGTCTTATTCCTTGATAATTGAACTTTCACGAAGATGGGATCTTTGTTTCTTACATTACCAGGTCCATCTTCCCTAGATGAAGGAAGTTAAAATGAATATTTTTCAATGCATAAGTTAATCCTCTGTTTGCTGCGCAGGACGAACACTGTGAGAAGTCTATTTGGGAGGTCAGTTT
Organism: Lepidochelys kempii; assembly: GCF_965140285.1. Taxonomy (NCBI): domain Eukaryota; kingdom Metazoa; phylum Chordata; order Testudines; family Cheloniidae; genus Lepidochelys; species Lepidochelys kempii. The sequence continues at coordinate 2,894,449 of NC_136387.1, read as the reverse complement.
AAGATCCAGGTCCCATTTCACTACTGAGTGAAATCCTAGCCCCATTGAAGTCAACAGCAGTTTTGCCCACTGACTCCAGTAGCTGTTGGATTGTGCCTAAATTGGGCAGCGACTTCAATTCACAAAACAGGAATCTTCCGAACGGACTTTTCAGAAGTAAAGATGCTATTTATGTACAAAGGTTACAGCTAATATGAGTCAGCTTAAGTTGACGTGTCATGATGGTCCCTGAAACTTTTTTTTTTTTTTAAGTACAAAACCATTTTGGCCAGGCCTGCATTTACTTTCATTTTGGCAAACAAGTTTTCCAGGAATTAGAAGCAGAGCTGAAAGTAAGCAAGCTCAGTTTTTCTCTCATTGTCCGGTTGATGGGTGTTTGAGATCATGATATATGGGGTATGAATTATTTCCTTTCAAACTGAAAATACAATTCCAGCATATTTATATTTTGGTATAAAATTTGACATTGTTCTAGCTTTGCGCCCAAAAAAGGTGAATAGTTGTTTTGGTTTTGAGGGTGGGTTTTATTTTCTTTCCAAATAGGTCCATGTGACGGGGTTGAGACTCACCACCGCAGCGCCTCCTGCTGTTCAGTCCAGGAATTAGCTCAGTTCATGCAGAGCGCCCTCTGCCAGTGGTGTCTTGTCTGTCTCTTGTCCTCGGTTGGCGTTTTGACCCACGTTGCTCCCAGCTTCCTCCTCAGGACACTGCCCTCTGGCAGTGCCCCCAAGTCCATACTCACCCCCTTTCGGCAGAGGGGGTTAACAGCAGTCTTTCCAGTTCTCTCCTGCCACAGTGGCCAACCACAACCCCTCGAGTCTAGCCCCTCTGTTCAAGCTTGCAGTCTGTCACGGCCACCCTTCCACAGCCAGGTGCTGTACAAGGAGGAAGGGGAGGACCCAGGCCCACCCACTACTCTGGGTCCTGACCCAGGGACCCTCTAGTGGCAGCCTCCACGCCCTCCTTCTCTCCCCTTGTCTAACTGTCCCTGGGCCACTGCCCCTCTGGCCCTTCGCACCCTCTAAGCCCTTTCTATCAGGGCCCGCAGTCTGGCAGTTATTAGGCCAGAGCCCTTCTATGCTCCCCCAAGCCTGCCCAGCACTGCTCTGCCCGAGGTGCCTGTCTCCTGCTCAGGAGACAGACCTTCCCCCATGAAGGTCTGGGATAGACTGCCTGCTCTCTTCCTGGGCAGCCTTTATATAGGGCCTAGCCTAGCCCTGATTGGCTGGCTGTAATACTGGCCCTGATTGGCTCCCAGTAGGCCTTTTCCTGATTGGCTGCCCTTCTGCGCAGCCACTCTGGCTTACTCTAGCCCTATCCTTCATAGGGATGGTGCAGGTGCCCCACCACAGTCCAGAACAAAATTGTGGAGGTTTGCCAAGTAACCTGATTCACTGTTGTTTGCATAGGTCTGACGCTCTGGGCTTGAATCAAATATTGTCTCCGTGGTCTGTAGCACCATTGCTCCAGTGTGAAGGAGGAAATGATACAGAGCCAGAACAAGGAGAAAGAGAAATATAAACCACTGAGAAGAAAAAAAGGGCTGCTTCACTCTGCTGTGGATTTCTTTTGCTCGTTCTGTTGAATCCCCTCTACTGAAAACTTGGTGTGGTCACTTTTTTAAAGGTTTGGTGTTTGGGCCTACATGGACAAACTAAAAGGGTGCGTATGTACCCAAATTATCTGAACCTTTTTGATCTGCAAATCTGGGCTTAACATTTCCAAAAAGCCCGGCTTTCTTGCAAGCTTTTCTTTGTGTCTTGCTTCCTGCTGAGCTGGGAGTATGGTAATAAGAGCTAGTGTCATGGTATTTTGGGTTCTTCCTTCCCAGCTGGAAGCAGGATGTGCAGGGGTATCATAAGGAAAAGAAAAAATAGTGGTCCTGCGTCCACTGACTACTTCAGAATCTTGATTAAGTCTTTGTTTCAAATTCAGTTGTTGAAACAGGCGAAGGTCCAGGGACTTTCCTAAATTTTAACTCCAAACTATTTCCCCATCCCTACGCTAAACTCAGACAAGCAGCCCATGCTGAGCCCGGCAGATGGATTAGCAATCAAACATGCAGCTGTCCACATCTTGCACTCAAATATTTTAGGTCGCTGGGCTGTTAGAAGCTAATCTGATTTGCATTGTTTGGGCAGGGGAATGTGGGAATGTGCAGACGCAACAAGGAAGGAGACTCATCCACAGATGTTTTACAGGAAGGAAGTGAATCTGTTGCTCATGCCGGCCAATTTATTGGAACTTCAAGGTGCGGTTAAGTTCCAGTGGAATTTCTGGAGAAGGTTTGGGCCAGTCCTGATTCTAGCTGAACTAATTTTCACATTCCCGTTTCCAGAGCCTTCCTCTCATTTCAGTTGAGTCTATTTCAATCACTTGATTGAAAAGAAGAGTTGAACTGGTTTCACACATAGTCAGTAGGGTGCATATCACAGCTGGCCCAGCATAGGAAAGTGTCTATAATGCCAACAACAGCGTTATCTTTATCATCATGGCTCTTCCTTGGATTCTTTCCCATTATTTCTTTCAGAATTTGGATTTCCTGATTAGTAAGGACCTGGTTCTGCAAGCATCTGTCCATAGAATTCCCATGTATTACACTCAAGCCCCTAAATGACTGCTTTCTATATAGCCTGTGATTGCATATTCCAGTAGTACCGGCTTTGTGACATCTCTAGTTATCAAATGGAACAATTTGTTGCATTCAGTGGCAAAAAGCCATGTCGAAGGGGCAGAGGTACAAGTGTCCAGGATGTTCACACTGAAACCAGGTAGGACGTACGGGCTTGTTACAAAGACAAACCTCACCCCAGCGTCACTGAAAGGGTTGCAAATGAAACATAGCCAGTGTGTGGGTTTTGAATGGAAACCATGCCAAGCCTATGGTTCTATCTGGTATGCCTGCCAGAGGGAGAAGACATCCCAATGTTCCCTGGCAGAGTTTCTCTGGCACAGTCCCTGTGGTAAGTGCCTGGTGGGTTGAAATTCAGGTGGCCTCCACTCCCCATCAATTCAGGTGTCCAGGATGTGAAGGGAGGGAACACTTTTCCAAGTGTAGACTGGAGCTATGTGGGTATATCCTGTGAGGAAGCCTGCTGGCTCCAATGTGCTTCACCCTCAGTAGAATTGTTCTGCCAGAAGCTGTGTTGCCATTCACTGTCTCCCCAGCAGCTGCGAGTTGGGAGAACCAGCACAATTACCTCCTACCTGGGTTTCCACACAGATGTCCAGCCCCTAACTGTCAGGTTTAGAGGCCCCAGGCCTGGGGGGTGAGTCAATCAAACAATGACCATGCGGTGCTGTGGGATTGGGGTCACAACTGGTCACAAGGCTGTCTTTGGGTGGGGAAAGGCCAAGAATCCCTCAATTTTGAATCCTAAATATGCACCGAGTGCTAACTTCTCATTGGCAAACTGCTCACATACATCTAGACCTGCAGCTTGGTCCACATGCCTTTCATGTAGGGTAGGCACGATGCTTATGGAAAGATGTTCCATGCCTGTATTAAATATGCATATGCCAATTTTTAAAATCTGTTTAAAGTAAAAGTCTTTTATAGCAAACTAATGGATATCCAGCAGGGTAATGCAAACCAGCCAATGTGCTATTTGCACTTGGAAAGGCTTGGAAACAGACGTGGGCAAGATCTGCGTTGGCAAAGGGAATATCTTGGATCCTCACAGCCAACAGTGCTGGCATCCGGAGATGATCATTGTCAGCAATGCCACAGAGAGGTTTCTTACTCCATTGTTGCGGTTCATTATTAAATTACGTAATTTTCATTTTTTCCATCCGTAAGCCTACCACTTAAAATGGTTTGTCCCATGCAATCAGATATGATCCTTGAGCTTCATTTTTTTAAAAAGCAACAGTAAAGTTCTCTAGAATGGAAAAAAGAAGAAAACAAAGGGGATGTGTAGTATTTCACTTAAATGTATCTGTAGAATCCAACGGAGAGGCAAACTGCAATCATGCTGAGGTAAAGTAAATCCCATACCTTCAACGCTGGTCTTTTTGGTTTTATTTTTTCTATGTGTTTTGTGCGTGGCAAGTTAATGCTCTTGATAGCACTGGGTACTGAACTCCTATATCTACTCACAGAAGAGGCACATCCCAGGCAGTGGTGCTGCAAGCTAGCCCAGAAATGGGTATAATCTCAGATAAGGGTCAGAAAAGTTACCTTAATGCCCTCTCTTGTTCCTGGCTCCCTGATGAGAATAAGTATCAGTTAGTGGCAGCTGTGATATGGATACCCATCAACTGGAAATTCACCAAGCTCACTTCATATTGGGCAGTAAACTGCCATCAGAGGGTAAAAATATTTGAACATTAATGACCAGGGCTGGATTTGAACCGGCAAACGAGAGGTAAATTTTTCTAAAACTGTCACTACTCCCCTGACGTATCAGGTTCCAAATCTGTTTCTAGAATATATTTTCTTTGTTAGTGCCATCTATATCACAGACATAAATGGGCTGGGGCAATTGTTTTAACATAGTTGTCCCTGCAATTGGTTACAACAGGATTCCAATTAATCAAACAGACACCTGGTAATTTAGGATACATCTCAACAGGATCCAGAAAACAGATCTTTGAGTTTTTGAATCCATCTCTGAATCAAAATCCCAGGGATATGTTTTAATCTGGGGATCTGAGTCCATCACCCTGTCTTTTGTCCCCCGCTGCCACTGAAATGTGTGATGGGTCTCCAGTCCAGTCCATTTTCTAGTTCTGGCAAAAATGTTTTGTATATTGGGGAATGCTAGGAATTGTACCATGGAATTGTAGAGCTGGAAGGGACCTTGGGAGGACGTCTAGTCCAGTCCCCTGCTCTCATGGCAGGACGCAGTATTATCTAGACCATTCCTGACAAGTGTTTGTCTAACCATATACAGGGGAAGGCTAGAAAGGTGGGCATGTGATGTTGATCCCCCCCCACGTCCCGCCGCTTTTAACCCCTGATTAATTATTCTTAACCAGAATGGAAGCCTTTCATACAAGTTTCTGTTGACAAGACCTGTTGCTTCTACTCTCTGTACATCCATTTATAAGCAGTGCAGAACAGATGACTCAGATACATGTGCGTGCATTCACACCCAGTTTGGAAATATCACACCCCTCTAATTTTAGGTGCTGCCCTCCATGTGGGTAGAATTCTGCCTCGTGCACTTCGCATGCAGGATTTTGAGAATGTGGCCTGCTATTTTCTGATTGCTTCACCTGACCCTGGTTGGTCTGTTCTGCGTATTTGAGGCACACTGCTGGCCTGATGAGAAGGGAAAGGAGAAGCTACTTGGTGATAACTAGCAGAGCTGTAAAAAAAAAAAAAATCTTTTCAGAACACTGAGCTTGGGTTTCAATAGAGTCACGAATGTCCAAGATACAGTGTCACGATAGCTGGAGACTGCTTTGTGTGTGTGTGTGTGTGTGTGTGTGTGGAGGGGAGGTGATGTGAAATCCATGGTTTTGACCCAAAGCTATGGAAATGTGGCCATTTTTGTTATATTTCACTGAGTGTTGAGTTTGATCCCAGCTACTCAAAATGAACTGGCGGGGGTGAGGGGGGTGGGCTGGAGTGAACCCTCCTGAAGTGATAGCAAAAATGGGGTTGCCAGGAGCTCTGCAAACCCAACCCCCACGTCTCACATGGTTTCACTAAGTAGCAATTTATGCAGGACAAGTTGTCCCACTGCTCCTGTCTCTTTATTTTCCCCCCTCCTTTGTTTTGTGTTTTCTTCCATTGCTCCTGGGACATTTGAGTGACAATAAGGCAATTGTTTCTTCGTGAACAGGGCTCAATGAAACAGCACCAACAAAGTGACACTGCAAGAAAATGTGACAAATATACTGTACTCCTGAGTGAATACCGCTGTTGCCTCAATGTGTAACTCCTAAGAGGAAAAATATCCATTGAGAAATTGAATAACCAGGGTATTACCACTGCAGCTTCCCCTCCATTTTTGAAAACAAAAGGTTTAGATTTCCCCTTCCACCCTCTTAAAATAAAATCAACCCAATTTTAATTACATTGCTTAATCTCAGTGCATTTCTATATATATTTTAAAAAATGATTTCCCTTTGTCTTCCAATCCAAAATGCAAAACCACCTCAGACCATATGATTTCTTCAGGTTTTTTCCAGGTTAGATGGTGGGAACAGGTAACATTATCTTAGGATGGCTCTGAAATTAGCATTACAGTGATTGAAAGGTGGGTAGTTTCCACAATAATTCTGAGAGCTAGAACCAGGCTGATATTAATGCAATAAGAAACAAGAGGTAGGGTGCATGGGGCATACTGGGTTAAAAGGAAACTGTGATTTTTATCACCCTGAAGAATACAGGCTATGCCATCGGAACAATGGAAGTGGCTTGTAGAGAATACATTAACTCTGGTGATTCTCTTAATTAGCTACATTAAGGAAGGCTGCCTTTCTGGTTGATAATCTTCAGAGAAAATTGCTAGCATGGAGTTTAAGGAGGGGGTGTCTTTTACCATCCCAAGTCCCATTTTTTAAAAGGTTTTTGTAACAGATTTCTAGACAAGCAAGGACAGGGTAAATGTCACCGAATGTATAACTGAGGACCAACACAGACACTTATGGTCTTGTATTAATTAATGAGATTTGTTGTTTATGGCTGTCATGTCAACTAATCAGTCAATTAATTACATCTTCAGTGGAGAGCTCTGGGGCTGGGTGGCTTGGCTTGGTGAACCAAAGCTCTGTGCTAACAGACTTATCTCTGAAATCAGGAGTTTGAGCTGGCTTTGATAGTCTCAGCTGAGAATGGCAGAGGTGATGCCTACAGAGGTAAGACCGGAGAAAATGCCCTCTCCCTTTTCCCAAAGTGAGTGCAACATTTGCTGTGGCTGATGGCATGTCTGCCCCAGATCAGTAGTGTGGTGCTCCGGGCCCATACTGATGCTGTGAGAAGGCTAATCTCTCTTGTTCCCAATTACCCTGTTTGGGGATAGGGCAAAGGGAGGAATTCTTTAGCCTGATGGTTCTTGTCAACTCTCCCTAGCTGAGCTGTATTTCAAAGCTGCTAGCCAGGGAGAAGGATTTAGGTTGCGTGGTGGCTTTAAGATTCAATCATCCCAAGAAGAACCTGCCACCTTCTAGGATGTTGGGGAAACACTAGGCATGCTCTGTGCATACCCCAACATAATTGCTGAGAGCCTATTGTCACAACAGGCAGTCAGGTAGGGTGGAGTCAGAGACTGACAAGTGATGCAAGGTGGGCATCCAAGTCAAGCTGAATTCAATGTATGTGGCCACCTTTGAAATCTGGATCTATAGCTAAATTTCTCAGTTTGACTTCAGACCTCCCTCCTTAGTATGCTGGCGGGTGCTTATCCAAACCAAACTGGACCTCATTTCATATGAGCTTCTCCCATCGCTGTTGATGACCCATGACGCTGCAGGCCGTGAGCACTGTATTATACCCCCTGATTGAAAGAAATGGAACTGTGGAAAGCGGGGGAGAAATGTGGGAAAAGATTCATTTCCACTTCTCTTTTCATTCAGTGTTTTCTGGCCCACTCTATGACATGATGGGCTGACCAGTTCTCACGCAGAGTTGGGCACTTTGAGACCTCCTGTTTAACATAACTTGATAGGGGCCATTGACTGGTCATTTGTGGCTAGTGGGCTGTGGGGGGCAGCTGGACTCTGGGGCTGTGCCAGTCCCTGTTTATCATGCATCACTCTAGGCCAGGCACAAGTTGGCACCAGTGTCTGGAGCTGCTGGGGACAGGGGAGGGATGGCACTTGAAAAGAACCAGCAATGATGATTAATTATTTCTCATGCAGGCAGTGGTCCTCTGAGGTCAGAAATGAGGCCGCAGGGCAGCTAACAGGGAGCTGCCTTTAATCTGTCTGACTTGTGTCACTGCTTAAAGGAAATCACTGTTATCAGCCTCTAGCAATTTGGCTGTAACTTGTGCGAAAGTAGGTTTCCGGAGACTCGACTGCTCGTGGAGAGATGCCCCTTTTCCCCTACAGGTTGTAACAGTGAAACGCCGTTTTCAAACCTGGGTGCCAAAAATTAGGTGCCCTTGTCTGTATGCAACTACGGCTCCAGTCTCCAGCCCCCGTCACCTTAGTGGGACTCAGTGTGGTTACAAGGGTCCGCCCGTTATATCTGACTGCATGACCGAGACCTAAATAAGTAGCTTGATTTTTCAGAGACACAGTGCACCTGCAGCTATAGTTATTCACAGTAGGGTCTACACAGACTGTGCTTGTGCTCAGGGCCCTTTTGTGTTAGGCATTGTACACAGACATATGTAGAAAGAGACAGTTAGTGCTCCAATAGCTTGCAGTCTAAATCAACAAGACCAAGGGTCAACAGAGAAGAAGTGACTTTCCCAGGGTCGTGCTGCATGTCAGTGGCAGAGGTGGGGATAGAACCCAGGTTTTCTGAGTCCTGATCCAGCACTGCCTCTCTCAGCTGCTTTGTCAACCTGGGATCTGGGCTCGGAAAATCAGGCTAATGATTGTGGTACCAAAATGTAGTTTAGATGCCTAACTTTATACACCTAAATTTGAAAAATGTGTCCTAAGTAGAGTTTGCTGCACGCCCAAAAATCCTAGAACCAGCTCAAAGATAGAACTCCTGGGAACACTTAGAGAGTGTTTCTGTGGTGCTTTAAAATGACCCCTTACTATTAAATTACATTATTTTTTGTCCCAAAACTTGGCTCTTTGGAAAAAAAATCCTATTTGTAACGAGTTCTTCATCCAAGCAGAAGATACTCCATACTGGAGGCCAGTTCTGTAAAGAAACACAAAAGGTCTATTTCTGAATAGGATGTGAGTATGAAAGGAAACATGCAATTGCTGAAATAGAATAATTTCCACACCGTTTTTTTTTAAAGGCCTTTCAGAGGAAGATCTGTGACTGCAGCTCTCCAGAACTGGTTAACCTGTTGGGGATATTTAGTAGATGAATTCTGACCCATGCTCTCCACTTTACTATACCCTGTGACAGACACAGCATCTGCCATTTGTGTTCCTCTCCAGACAGTGAAAGCCAGTCTTCCAGTGCCAGGGGAAAACAGGGGGGAAATTATGCAAATTTCTTTGAGAAGATTAATTTTACCAGCTGCGCTTCTTCCTCCCCAATCAAAGGTCTGACTGGGAAAGCCAATCTAGATTATATGTGTCAGCTACATATTCTGAGAGCAGTCCATAGTCTCTTGGAATTTTCCCTATTTGGGAAGAAGCCTGTGGCAATGCAAAATGTACTTCCATTCAGCTATCAATCACTGCAAAACTGGGCTCCTGGGGACAGGAATGTTGTTACTTTTTGAAGCAGTGGGGTGCTGGTCTTTTGGCGCTATCCCAAGAGCAAGGAGGTAAATGTCAGTGTTAGAAAGAAATCCTTATTCTTTGGTATGAAAAATGGCAGGGTGTATTCAAGTAAAAAAATATTTGCAGGCAGTACATTTACAGTACAGCCTTGGGTAGTGTTAAGCACACGAGGCCGAAAGCTGAGTGACTTGAACCACCTGAGAAATGCAATTATCATCCCTAACTGCTCAGCCTGGAGTGGTTTGTTGCACTTGGAAAGTGGAATTTACACACACAAAATCCAGGCCAGCGGAGCTGATGTATATTTACTGAGTCTGGTAGGCATGGCCGTGACATCACCGGTGGCCAATCGGAAAGCTCCATCTGTGTCCAGCTGTTCCATCTCCCACATGGCCCTTTCCTGCCACACGCTGTCTGCTCTGCGCCTTGAACGCCCCTCACAGTCCACACCAGATTCCACAGCTTTGTCAATGATTAATATGGGCTTTCTTTAAAAAAAATGCTGCTGAACTACAGAGCATCTAACCCTGGCAGAAAAAAATACAGCCCTGCCACAATCCTGTGGCAAGCCAGATTTCACAGCCTTAAATCACCATTAAGATTCTTCATAAGTTTGATGGAAGCTTCGGGTTTTTTATCCCATATACAAATCAAAGAAAGGCCCATGTTAGCCTGTGATAAAACACGCACACAAATATGAATGGGGAATGGTATTACGGATCTCCAAGGGGTGCAATTCCAAGGAGAGGGGTATTATTACGGTTTAGCAAGGTTGATAATTGTGTGCACGCTTATTATTTTATTGCTTTTATTATGTATCCTATCGTATAGATTTTCCCAATCGGTTTAAGGATTGCTGCGGATTTTGGCATTTCAATATATACCCTCTCCCCTGATTCAGCAAATGTCCTTCAGGTTAAGCACATGCTTCAGAGCCTTGTTGAATAAGGACAAACTGCTTAAAATGAAGCACTCGCTTAAGTCCTTTGTTGAATTGGAGCGTGGGAGCCTATGGTTGGATACTTCATTTTGTTTTGGGGTTGTTGTTCTTTCGCATTACCTGGACCAGGGTTTTAAAACTGAACTCAAAAAATATTTGCAGTATGTACCAGACTAGTTGATCTGGGAAGAATTAATTTAGTGGAGCTAAAGATTTCCACAAAAATATGGACATGGGTGTGATACATGGGTTAAAAAGCAAAATGTGTCTGATTCTTTATTGCCATGCACAATCACTTTCAGAATTTTGCAATCACTTCCTCATGTGGTGGCATTTTTTACTTGCTCTGCACATATGTAAATGTTGACCCAAGGGGCAAGAGAGTGAAATCATTTCAGGAAATATCACTTCTTAATGCGGTCAAGGGAAAAAGGAGCAGCATTCCTATAGGCTAGCAAGAATGTTTGGACCCCCAACTCAGGGATGGTTTTAAGGGTGGGTGAGCAGAGAGGTCGCCCCCTTGGTGCCAGCTTCCTTGGGGCACCGAACCACTGGGCTCTTATTTTTTCACTCTGATTGGTCGGTCGTTTTTGCTCCCTCTGATTGGCTGGCCTATATTTTTTGATTTTGCTCTGCCCATTGGCCAGCTGTGGGTTTGGTTTAGTTTGGTTTTGCTCAGCTGCTGGGGAAGGATGCACCAAAAATGATTTTCACCCTGGTCACCAAAAAGTTTGCGTCTGAAGCTGAACTTCCTCAGAGTTCCGGGATGTTCAGATCCAGGGTGTTGATTCAGGCCCTGTTCAAGTATTCATTGCAATGCTTGTCATACCAGTAGGATCTGGGTAAGCCCGAGAAGTATTTCAATTAGGGCTGGTTGAAACCTTTTTGCATGGTTATTTGAAGGATGCAAAAAAAAAAATTGCATGTGTAAGGTGTTCATATTCAAAACTTTGCAATTAAATGATTAAAAAGGAAAAAGTTTTGATTCTATTCAAAACTAAAAATGTTCATATCGAATTGAAATGATTTTTTCACAGTTTTGGGTCTGCTCCCATTCTTTCTCTTTTAGAGGGGGGAAAAGGGAGGGAGAGGGAAGGAGATCAAAAACCCACTATTATTTTTATTCCATTTGAGTCTAATCAAAACACTTTTAAAAAACGTTGAATCATTTCACTATAAAATCAGGATTTTGGGGGGAAATTTTGAATGAAGAATTCACATTTTTTCCCTATCAGCTCTAATCATTCTGTTGTAAGGGGCGCTCAATGCATCTTAAGTTTGCCAGGGTTTTCAAACTCTCTGGAGTGACTAGCTGATTTTGAGGTATTTGCTGAACTGGCATCACCAGCTAAGGTTATCATTCCAGTAAGTATTTCTGTGTGTTGACATTCTTGAAACTGTGTATGGTAAATGTGCATAAAATGGAGAATAAAAATTAACACCCCCATCATCCCTGGATTCCCGGTGTCCCTTGACTGTATGGCACACACAACCTATGTTGACAATACAGGAATCTACCAGATTAGCTCCACAGTCCAATTTTTGTTTGCTATCAGATGAGTCTGAGAAGCACGTGTTTAGGGAGCGCTGCAATCCCAGTTGTGATCCTGACACCAAAGTTCACCTGCTTTTCGGGGGAAGTCTGCAAAGGTTTTGGAAATTAATGAGCTGCAGCTAAAGCAATGAACTCTTCAGTCTCTTCTTTAAGTGGGTTTTTACTTCATCTGTGCTATGTGGCCTTTAGCTTTCCGTTCTTGGTCTGGACTGTCCCACACCATGGAGATTTTCCTTTCATTTCGCCAAGCCCCATCCCTGTTCTGTTTTTATTATGACTATATTTTGCAAAGCACTGCTGCAGTTTATTGTTGGAATGGAAGCTACCAGTAGGAAAGCACCTGAGATGTGACAAAGTAGCTGCAATTTCAATAACAGAAAATATTGTTCTCTAGAATATGTCATTAAAACTGAACCCCTGGATAAATGGCACCTGCCCCACCCCTCTCACCCTCACCCTGCTGATGTGTACATCTCCAGGGTCTGGTTATAACTTCATCCCAGCTGAGCACAGCTTTATCCAAGAGGATGCCTTGTTGATTTAAAGGGGTGTCTTCAAGCTGAAATTTGAGTTTTAGGTGCTACACGAGTCCCACTGCTCAATTTTACAGTCAGATTTTTCTATTTTTAACCCCCCCCCCGTTCATCTGTGTATGACCCACTTGTTAAACTGAACACTGTGTAGAAGAAATGGTGAAATTGACTATACACTATGTAAACAAAATGAAAAAATAGAAATACTTTCCCCTTCTGCTGTAACTGAAAGAGATCAATCTTAAGGGTCACTTATAATAACAGGTTCAGAGTAGCAGCCGTGTTAGTCTGTATCCACAAAAAGAAAAGGAGGACTTGTGGCATCTTAGAGACTAACAAATTTATTTGAGCATAAGCTTTCGTGAGCTATAGCTCACTTCATCAGATGCATTTCCACTGAATGCATCCGATGAAGTGAGCTGTAGCTCACGAAAGCTTATGCTCAAATAAATTTGTTAATCTCTAAGGTGCCACAAGTCCTCCTTTTCTTTTTATAATAACAGGAAATCATGTTAGACAGACGTGTGTAGGGTTTTTGTTAAGCTGACTGCGTTACTGTAAATGGAGAAGTCTGGCAGACTGGATAGCTCAAGAAGTTTAGTGACAGGTTAGGAAGCCTTTCCATTCAAGATGGGTGGCTTGAGTGTACCCCAGATTGGCAGTGATAACCAATTGTTACTATCCGAGGGCCGTCCAGTGGCCAGTGTGAAGTGTGACTGTGTGTCCAAACCAGTTATTAGTGAGCTGGTGTAAACACTTCACAAAAGTCACCAATCAAAGCAAGTACTAATTGGCAGTTTCAGCAGAGAGTTTAATGACTGTGTGTATGAAAGTACACTACTCTCTGACCTATAGAAAGAAGTCTCTCCAGAATAGCGTTGGGATAGACTGGACCTTTTCGGTGGCTAAATTGAGGGCTTCATTCTCCATGGCTGTTGAACTGGTGTTTTTCCACCAAAGCCACCAAAAAATCTGAACTCCATAAAGTACTGGATACTTCTATATTTGCTGAGTATCTGCAGGGAACCTTAATTACAGAGACCAAATGAGTCACCTACATTTGCACTTTCCTGATTTGCTGTTGCATCCATAGTGGTCTACATTTTCATTGTCTATAGTCCTATTGTCTTGGGCTGTGGCCTCAAGCAGGGATAGATCTTCTAGTCAGTCAGAGTTAGGCCTGGTCAACATATGATCAGGAAGTCTCAAGTGTTGGGTGACGTCATGTCGGTGGGATGCTTCTCTCTAAGTCAACAGTGAACCAAAGGGCATATTAGGGGGCACTGCCTGGCCAGATGTGCTGCATTTTGGATGAGGCAAAATTGGAATTTCTTTGTTAAGAGATGGGTTTTAATGTCACTGTCCAAGCTAAACACTAACTCTGGACATTCCATTCTAGCCTATGCAAAGTGCGCCTGTAATTTTAAATAGGTAAATTGCCCTTCTCTTCCTTGTGGTAATCTTATTGCTGCTCATATGTGTTCATTGCTCTCTACCCCAGAGTTGGCTGCACTGGACTGTGAAGAAACCCCTGAAGAAATCCGATCTTCAGATTGTCTTTGCCATGTGGTGCCCTCCAGACTATAAAGGGAGGGAGAGTAGGAGAGTAGACTCAGATTCCACATGCCATGGAAGAGCCCGACCACCACTCCTTCCCTAACAGGCACGTTTTCCAAAACCTTCGTCCTGATTCTCCATGATTGCACTGTGGGTAGCCGTTCACCCCGGCAGAAGTGTGAAGGTTGGAAGTGACGCAGAGATGAACATTTGCCCTGTATTTAAGGGGAAGCAGACAGTGGTAACAATCACAAGGATCGTATATAATGCTGGAAGGCTGTCTACCTAAAATATAAACAAAAGCCCTTTCCCAAGGTGACATGCAGTCATCAATCATATTGACCGGCTTCTCAACCCGGCACATCCAGCCAGGAGAGCTCATTCAGAAAGCATGGGGAAAGTCTAGGGCAGGGATGGGCAACTTTAAGGTAAGAGAGGGCCACAAAATCCGTTAAAAACCTTTGGTGGATAGGGGGTGGCTGGGTGCTGCCCTCAGGTGCGGTAGGGCCTTGGTGGGTGGGTTGGAGAGTGACCCTGTCCCACACTTGCACCACAGCGGCAGTTCCTGTCCCACAGGACTGGGCCTAGCTGGGCTGTTTGCTTTTGACACAATGTCTTGTGCACATCTATGTAAAGGTGGGGCCCTCCCCCTCACGCCTTACCCTGCACAGCCCCCTTCCTGGCTCTGGCACTGCCGGATTGCCTGTCCCAAGCTGGGCTGTGGTGGGCCAAATAAAATGATCTGGCAGGGCGGATACAGACAGTTGTCCATCCCTGCTCCATTGCACTGCTTGATTCTTTCCTATAATCACCCAACAGTGTCCTTCCTTGCACTTGTATACAGCATCAGCAGTCCGCTGAGCTTTTCCAAGTACCTCACCAAGACACATTCCACGAGCCTCTGAGCACGCTTTCTGAGGCAGGTTCCTCAGCAGTACTGGACCCATTTTACAGGTGGGGAAGCAAAGAAAAACAGATGGGTCAAGGGCCCAATCCTGATCCCATTAATGTTAATGGGAATTTTCTCTTTGACTTGGATTGGAGCAGGATCTAGTCCTGAGTGACACTTGAATGAACTAGTCCTCAAGATCACACAGTGAGTTAGCTGCAGATTTTGTAATGGAGCCCAGGGTGCGCCCAATAAAAACCTACTCCACTAAGCTGTAGACCACACCGGTTCCCAGGATATCTCACAAAGTCTGTTTCCAGGGCACTTTCTCTAAACAGACAAAGCAACAGTCAAATAAATATAATTCAGTCACGCATATCTCAGATCCGAAAAATGAATCCCCTTTCCACGCTCACACCCCCTCCCCCCCCACATGCCAATCCTTGTGGAATACTCTATGCATTAAATATCCTATCTTCCATAGTGAGAGGGGAGGAATTTACACAGGTGACTTCCATTAATGCTAATGGAGTTACTGGCATTAATCCTCATGCACTGATGGGGGAATGGAGCCCTTATTTGTATGAATTCTTCAGCTAACCCCCCAGGGGGCTTAGCATCATGGACAATAGAGAGAGAAAGACCTATTAGCAGCAGGGCATTCAGACCATCTCCCTAGCAATTCAGGATTGTCCCCCTCAGTATACTTGCTAATGCTTTGTCCTGTCTAGCTTTAAATGTCCCAAGAGAGTAGGCTTCTACATGTCTCTGGGAAGAATATTTGCAGTCAAATTGCTCTTTCCCATATTCAACAGAGAAGCTGAAATTTTAGCTGCATGGCAGCCTTTGACTAAAAGTGGGGGGTTCCCCCCACCAAATTAGTCGCAATTTATTTTTTTTAAATGCAGCAATGCTATTGATTCAATTCAGGGGCCTTCCACTCTCAACAAGTTTCCCTTTAAAATGCAGAATGTATTTAGATTATTTGCTCATTTGCTGGGCCGGGGGGGGAAGAGGGGGGATTCTGTCCTGCGACTGTAGCTAAACGAGACATTTCCCCCCCACAAATGGAAAGACTCTGCTTTGATTGTCAGAGTTTTACTAAAAGATTTCAAAGTATATTGTGCAATGTGCAAATGCATGAAGACACAGATGCACAATGAGTGCACAAAACCACATAATGAACCCAGTTATCTCTGGCTACACCCTATTAGCCCTGGAGGTAACATCATCCCACACCTCACTATGACTGATTCTGGCTTCACAAAATTGTTCTAGGCAAGCAACTTCCCTAAATTACTGACACATTAAAATTTAAAACGTTAATTAAGAAGGCCCTTGTCTTGAACAGTTGATTTGCCACCAGCTCCAAAACCGGATTAATGTGGACTAATCCCTTTCACCTCATTGTTTAATTAGTGCATTAGGTTTTTGTACCTGATCAGGCTTTAAAAGGGAACTTTTGTAACTTCTGGATTTATGCGCATTGAGTCTGTTGCAGCACAGGAGGGCAGCAGTCCCATCTGTGAACTGTACGGGCAGTGGGACCATCTCTGCCATTCAAATCCTACCCCATGGAGGTGGTTACATTTAGTTACATTGGGGCAATTTCAACAGGTTTTTCTGGGAGTAGATGAGAGCAGAATTTAGCCCACTGTGTCCTAATTTTGGTCTAATTTGCCAGAGCTCATTGGTGAGTTTCTGGAAGGAAGTAATTCATTTATATATTACTGGTTCAGAGACTCTTAAGAAATGGCAGAACTTGAAGAGTGGTTGAGGTGGGAAAAAGTCCAAACCTGATAAGAACTTCCAGCCTCCCCTGTTTTCCCTTTTCTGCCCCCTTTACAGAAATTCACCTGTGGGTTTCATGAGGTTCTACTTGGCTCTTCTGGTGACTTCAGGTTTCCCAAGCTCTTTATGGGACTGCTTTTGAAGGCAGAAAATATTCAAGGACACAGAACATTCTAGGACCTTTCTGACCAGCAGTGCATGTGTGCAGAAGACAATGACCCATAGTCTGCTGTGGGATATGCAGGTGTCTGTCAGAAGTAATTCCTTCAAAGTCATATGTTGAGGGGAAGAAGAGGCACAGAGGAACCTGGGCTCATGCCCTGACTCTGTTCACAGGAGAAAGGTTCTTGCTTGGTCTCTTACTGTTCCACATCTCAAAATTGGCAGACAGTTTGAAATGATGGGCAGTCTCTGGTCAAGACAGGCTCAGGGATGGAACAGCAGAGGGCGCTGTAGGTCGTAGCAATAGCAAAGTCTCCCAGCTCCTACCTTGCCCTTGTCTTGATGATTAGCCCCTCCCTTCTTACATATGAAATTCACTTGCTAATTGGAAGAGATCAATGTGCTGAGCTTTTGCCTAAGCATAATGTGGTAATAGCAGGTTTGTGGATTGGCAACTATCTCTCCCGAAAGCCCATGGAGCAAAATGTTCACGACTGCCAGCTCTTTACATCTTTTGATCAAGAGCCTTGCTACAGGAAAATCCTGTTTGGAGTTTTTCTACCTTGTAATTATTATCACATCCTCTACTCAGCAAAAGCTTGGGACACCCTTTCATTCTTACACAAACTCTTCCTTGTGGGACTCATTTAAAGTCTTCCCTTGTGCATAAATCGTCCTTTGTCAGTTACACACCTGAAGGGTGTGAGGCGGATGGAGCAGAGTCAGCTAAAAAGGAGCATTTAAAATGAATATTGACAAAAGGAAAATAAAGGGCGATGAGAGGGAATCAAAAGCGAGGAAACTGCGGACTAAGGCCAACTTTGCTGCATTAGGCTGACAACACAAAATGACATCATTAAGAGAGAGGCAAACAGTGCTGGAATTAAGTAACACCTGGCCAACGCCCTGTCATGCAATGACTCACAATAGCTCCCAGGAGAGTATCTCAGATGAGAGAAAAGTGGGTGCCCTTTAGTTCTGGCCTGTTGAATTTCAGGACTAGAGAAGCCATAGACTATAAAAACGGGCAGACTGGGTCAGATCCGTGGCCCATCCTGTGCCGTACCTTGTCTCTGACTGGGGCCCCTGTCAGTTGCTTCAGAGGACAATAAAAGAAACTGTGCTGTAAGAAGATTGGGCTAATCTGCCTCCTGGGGAGGTGGGCGGGAGGGTGAGGTGTCTCATCCTAACCCCTGGCGGGCCCACCACCCAGAGATGCCTTTCTGTGGCTCTCAGAGGTAACTCAGTAGAATCGTAGCTACCTATCTCTGATGCAACATTGTGAATCTGGCGTGACACCATAACCAGATCACATGATCTCTGGTTTGTACAGCATATGCAGCCTTGTGTTCAAAGGATCGCATTTCCCCCCTCAATGCCAAAGAAGTTGCTTATTGCCATTGTGGGAACAAAACGCCTGCATCGGTTGCTATGTTCCACACAGTTGAAGGCAAGGAGTGGATGCTTCAGAGAACAGGGAATGGAATACACAGTCTTTCATCTCCAGGTGATAGGGATGAGTATGGCCAGAGTTGGCAGTGACTTTAAGACCTTGCCATAGGCTGCCAGGTAGGTGGCCTACAGTTAAGGAACTGGGGGGGTATCCCGATCATAAAGTAAAATCATCAATATTGGCATTAATTGGTCCTCACACCATGAAGCCAAAGAGACCAGCTGTCTTTCTCAAGCGGAGGGGGGGTTCTCTCCAAGTCAGGGTTGAGGCATATTGGTGAGAAAGGTTCCAGATCCACCTTTCATGGCTGCTTCTGTTCAGCGCTGAAATAGAGGCCTCAGGCCTCCCGGGCTGTGAATTTCATGAGCAATAAATTCACTCGAAAAATGTAAAGGGGGCAATAAAAAAAATAAAAAGGAGAGGGGGGGAAAAAAGCCAGTTCTTTCCTGCCATGAGCTCTCTTTGGAGTTATGCCATGACACATGAAGGTAAGATACGTCGTCACACAGGAGCTACACTTTATTCAGTGGAGGTGAGAATCATCTCATGATGGTTTGTGGTGGCCCACACTTCATAACAAGACTTGCCACTTATACAGTGACTTCCCCCAGGGGTCTCAAAGCTGGACACTGTGCGTAGTGTATTCCCACTTCACAGATGGGGAAGGAAGGCAGCAGACTGAAGTGGCTTTCCAAGATGAAAGTCAGTGTCAGAGCCTGAAACTTAACATCTTTCTTATTCCCAGGCCCTATTCTCTAACCAGTAGATCAAACTTCCTTTCTTGCTCAAAGGAGAGCACGCATCTGTCGCTCAGCCCATTGCTATGCTTCTTCCCACAGAAAACTATCTTAGTTTAACTCAAACCAACAGGTTTCTCTATGGGAAAAGCGGGACTCCACATTAACTGTTATAATCACATCTACTGTACTGCAGTTAGGTCCCCTGCGGATGGAAGCTTTAAAAGACCTGCTGGGCTGTGGCAAATTGCACTGCCTGGGAGACCCCCAAACTCCTGCAAGCCAAACACACCCCTTTCAGGATAGGGGCCCAGCAATCAGACACCCCTTCTTGCCATCAGCATTTTCTCTGCGCACTGTTTGTTTTGCCAGCATGCCACACTGATTTCAGAAAACCTCCTTTTCTGGTTTTAATGCAGTGGGGTTTCTTGTGCACAGTCTGTTGTTTCTGGTGTGCTTTAAACCTTCATGCATTTTTAATGATTTACAAGGGAAAGAATTCCCTCCTTCCCCCCTTTAAATAAATTTAATGACAATACACATCAAGTGGAGTTGTTGGTTTGTGGTGACGGTTTTATAATTCAAGGTCAAGTTTTTTCTATTTAATTATGCACAATAACTTTCATGAACTATAATGCAATAATGAAAGCATGCACCAGCGTTGGCATGAATCTGTTCTTCATTAGTATGGGTACGGGTACGGTGCTTTATGTTTGAAATAAAATATTTGGAACTAATGCTGAGTTTGTTTCTTTAAAATTACACACAGAACTTCCTCCCTTAATATACAGCAAGCAGAAACCTTCTGCTTTATGCCTGGCCTGCTCCTTGCCTGATAAATGCAATTGTATTTGTTTGTGTGATGCACTGCTTGTTCACAGCTGCCATAATAAGAATAACAACTTGATTAAAATGAGGGCAGATATCCTGATCTGTAGTCCTCAATAGAATTTAGTTTATCAAGGTTAAAAGCGACTACTTGATGAAAGGTTGTTCATTGTATATATTGACCTCTTACTTGGATAGTACCCGTTACGTGCCAGATTTCTGATTGGCTTTTGAAGTTGTCTTTAATTTTTGTAACTGAACAAGGTCAGATTATCAGCAGTTTCTCAAGCTTGGATCTACAGCCCTACGGTATTAAAGCATCAGGAACTTTCTAGTTTCAAATATTGCCAACACCTCTAAGGCCCCATCCTGCAGACACCTATACATAAGCTTAACCTTGTGGCCATGAGTAGTTTCACTGGCTTCAGATGGAATTATGTATATCAAATTAGGCATGAGTGTAAATGTTGACAAGAACAGGGCTTAAATGTGTAAATATTGTTAATTTATTTCTCTCATAATGCCATCACTTTATTTTTCTTCAGTTTTCATCACAATATTTTTGAGTTTTTGCTGGAAAGGAAATAGCTGCTGAAGCAACAAAGCTGTTTCGTAGAACTTCAAATGGCTAAAAAACAAAGTAAGCTGCTTCCACTGAAAGCTGCTGGGCTTGCTCGCTCCATTGTGAGCTTGTCCTGGGAAAACCTAGCAACATTTTTAGCCAGCATTTTGGTACACTCCAGATCCAGTCTGCTTTGGTGGTGGCTATTTCATGAATGTTCTTGCCGCCAAATTTTTCATCTGTTCACCAGAATGTTTGTAGTAAGTGGAAATCGCATGAGCACTTCTACCCCATGAAGGGCCTCACCTTGCCTGGCCATCTTGAAATATCTGTCAGGAAAAAAACCAATACCAGGTGATTTAAAGGACCAGTCATGCAGCTTGTGGGTCAAATTCTAACTACCAAATACTTTAAGGACTCTTGGCAGTAAAGAGCTCACAGGCAACCCGGAGGCTTCGCAAAAAATCTTCCTCCTCCATTCTAAGGCTCATCTAGTCTGATCTCCTGCCTAACACAAACCATAGAAATTCACCCAGTAATTCCTGCCTTGAGCCCAATAACTTGTCATTGGACTAGAGCATCTCTCTTAGAAAGTCATTCCAGGCCAAATCCTCAGCTGGTTTACACTAGCTGAGAACCCAATCTCTGAGCTTGATCTAAAGACTCAGTGATGGAGAACCTATCCCATCCCCTGGTAATCTGTACCAATGGGTAATACGCCATGCCTGTTTAAAAAACAATGCATCTTATTTCCAGTTTAAAATTCAAGTTATTTTGAATAGCAAACAAATTCATAAAAAATCCTCCCTTTGTGGCAGGACCCAATTTGCATGGGGTCATTCACCCTTAGTTTTCTCCGTCATCTCTCACTTCCAATTACCTTGGGATCTGTTTTATTTATATAGTCACAAAATACATATGGACATGACCTGTCATTCGTCTTCTGAGTTTAGAACAGTACTGGACCTCCTATAGAATTTCTGACCTTGTAATATATGCCTGACCGATCTTCATCAAACAACAGATTTAGCAAAGAGAAAACGTTAAGGATTATTAAACCCCAGTTTCTTAATTTCCATTTTGATTCAGAAATCACAGGCACCTGTGACTTTATGGTTTCTTTTCTCATGCCGTAGTAAGGGATAATCTGATATTTATTAGTGGCAGAAGGTTAGATATTTCTTTATAGCATTAAATATTCTTTTGCATGATGGTGTTTTACTTTGCAAACTGCAAATAGATTGTGATGTGCCATGCCTAAAGATGTTTTCTTTCACATTTGAGAATTCTGGAAGTCTTTCTTGTTTAGTTGCAGTTTTCATCTTTAGCCGTCATATCTGCCTTACTTTATACAGAAATAATATCCCTGAAGTTTCTTGCAAGAAAAGCAAATTTCAAATTGAAAGGGACTCACTGTTTTTTGCAAATGTTTCTGTGCCTGTGTTTATTTCTTTGTTACAGTTCTGGCCCTTTTCAAAGGGCTTAGGTTGCACTAGACTGAGGAATCAGTGCTGGGAGCATTGGTTACAGCATCCATAAGCTTTACTCTTTAAACCCAACCCATGCTGCAGATCAAATATTTTTAGTGAGTCCCAGAGTCATTATGAAAGAGTTGTGAGCAGAATGGTGTGACCATTTTTAGTGCAAAATCAGACTACCCAGGCTTGTTTTGTTACAAACCTAACAACTGGACCATTTCCACTGAGGTTTGTAAATCCTTCAGTGAACCAGAACCATAAAACATGGTTATGGATAGAACCAGGTGAAATTAGATGGTTCTAGCTGGTTTTGCTTTGTTTGGGGTTCACTGAGCCTATTCTTTTATCATTCTTCTCTGTCCTCCATCACCATGTTACCTCCCCACCAACTCCGGAATCTAGACACACTTAGCTTTTCTCCTACATGCTGTTTCTATTCAACCACAAAGCCTAAATTACTGGACACTTTCCATTCTGGAGTGTGGAAGTGGCAGAAGTGTTAAATGACATTTTTGTTTCACTTTTCACCAAAAAGATTAGTAGAAACTGGATGTCTAACATAGTGAATGACAGTGAAAATGAGGTGGGATCAGAGGCTAAAATAGGGAACGAACAAGTTAAAAATGACTTAGACAAGTTAGATGTTTTGAAGTCACTAGGGCCTGATGAAATACATCCTAGAATACTCAAGTCGCTGACTAGGGAGCTGTCTGAGCCATTAGTGATTATCTTCGAAAAGTCATGGAAGATGGGAGAGATTCCAGAGGACTAGAAAAGGGCAAATATAGTGCCAATTTATAAAAAGGGAAATAAGGACAACCCAGGGAATTACAGACCAGTCAGCTTAACTTCAGTACCTGGAAAGATAATGGAACAAATAATTAAGCAATCAATTTGCAAACATCTAGAAGATAATAAGGTGATAAGTAACAGTCAGCATGGATTTGTCAAGAATAAATCATGTAAAACCAACCTAATAGCTTTCTCTGAAGGGTAGCAAGCCTTGTGGATGTGTGCCGGGGGGGAGGTTGTGGGGGGGAGGGAGGGAGGGAGAGAAGTGGTAGACGTGGTATATCTTGAATTTAGTAAGGCTTTTGATACTGTCTCTCATGACCGTCTCATAAACAAATGAGGGAAAAACAACCTAGATGGAGTTACTATAAGTTGGGTGCAAAACTGGTTGGAAAACTGTTCCCAGAAACTAGTTATCAGTGGTTCACAGTCGAGCTGGAAGGGCATATCAAGTGGGGTCCCGCAGGGATCAGTTCTGGGTCCAGATCTGTTCAATATCTTCATCAATGATTCAGATAATGGCAGAGAGAGTACACTTACAAAGTTTGCAGACGATACCAAGCTGGGAGGGGTTGCAAGTGCTTTGGAGGATAGGATTGTAATTCAAAATGATCTGAACAAACTGGAGAAATGGTCTGAAGTAAACAGGATGAAACTCAATAAGTACAAATGCAAAGTACTCCTCTTAGGAAGGAACAATCAGTTGCACACATACAAAATGGGAAATGACTGCCTAGGAAGGAGTAGGGCGGAAAGGGATCTGGGGGTCATTGTAACCCACAAGCTAAATATGAGTCAACAGTGTAACACTGTTGCAGAAAAAGCGAACATCATTCTGGGATGTATTAGCAGGAGTGTTGCAAGCCAAACATGAGAAGTAATTCTTCCACTCTACTCTGCGCTGATTAGGCCTCAACTGAAGTAGTGCGTCCTGTTCTGGGTGCCACATTTCAGGAAGGATGTAGACAAATTGGAGAGAATCCAGAGGACAACAACAAAAATGATTAAAGATCTAGAAAACACGACCTGTGAGGGAAGATTGAAAAAACTGGGTTTGTTTAGTCTGGAAAAGAGAAAACTGAGGGGGGACATTATAACAGTTTTCAAGTACATAAAAGGTTGTTACAAGGAGGAGGGAGAAAAATTATTCACCTGAACCTCTGAGGGTAGGACAAGAAGCAATGGGCTTACATTGCAGCAAGGGCGGTTTAGGTTGGACATTAGGAAAAGCTTCCTAACTGTCAGAGTGGTTAAGCACTGGAATAAATTGCCTAGGGAGGTTCTGGAATCTCCATCATTGGAGATTTTTAAGAGCAGGTTGGACAAACACCTGTCAGGGATGGTCTAGATCAGGGGTGGCCAACCTGTGGCTCTGGAGTAACATGCGGCTCTTCAGAAGTTAATATGTGGCTCCTTGTCTAGGCACCGACTCTGGGGCTGGAGCTACAGGTGCAAACTTTCCAATGTGCCGGGGGCTGCTCACTGCTCAACCCCTGGCTCTGCCACAGGCCCTGCCCCCCTCTCCACCCCTTCCTGCATCCTCCCCTGAGCCTGCCATGCCCTCGCTCCTTCCCTCCTGAGCCTCCTGCATGCCACGGAACAGCTGATGGGGAGGAGCTGATTGGCGGGGCTGCTGGTGGGTGGGAGGCGCTAGGAGCGGGACGGGTGAAGCTGATGGGGGGCTGCTGACCTATTACTGTGGGTCTTTGACCATGTACATTGGTAAATTCTGGCTCCTTTCTCAGGCTCAGGTTGTCCACCCTGATCTAGATAATACTTAGTCCTGCCTTGAGTGCAGGGGACTGGACTAGATGACGTCTCATGGTCCCTTCCAGTCCTATGATTCTGTGAGAGAGACAAGCAGACAAGTGGTCAGCAGAATTCCTTCAGCCCACAGACCTTTTTGTGCCATTGTGGAATACAGCAGAAATCAAAAAGAGTTACTTTCCTTTTACATATAAACACCATTCATACTGGAGCAACATGGGCATTTGTTAAAATGCATTCAGGATGAATCACTCCTATGATACTAAAAGGAAAGTTGTGTCAGGGTTTTACTTTGCGATGCTCTCCCAGGAACGCACTCCAGACTTCGCTGATCCTTTACTTCTGTGAAGTGGGTTTTTTTTGTTTTGTTTGTTAAACTTTCTTCAGCCTCAGTTCCTATATATATTGTTGTGCTCAGTCTGCAAACAGAAGCCGGGGGCCCAATGGCCGCAGAGACTCAGTTCCCTGGTATGCCCTAGAACTGACCCTGCAGGGCATGATGGAAGCACGTTGGCGGGTTGTATTAGGGCCGGACTCACCCAGCAGCGCCCCCTACTGGTTGTCCTTGGGAATTAGCTCGTCAGCCTCTGGAGCGCCCTCTGCCGTCTGGTGATCCGCCTTACCGCCGGCCCCAGTCCCTCCCAGGACCTGGTGCCTCCTCCCACTGGGGTGCTGCCCTCTGGCAGTAAAGCCCAACAATCCCTGAGGGTCTCCTCTCCCTGGGGAACCCCCACCCACTACCCCCACCTCGCCTCAGTCTTGGCTACTGCCAGTCATCACTTAGCCCCGTTCCCTGGGGCTGACTGCAGTGTATCAGCCACCCATCACACGCGAGGGGGTTTGGACCTGCTGCCTCTGTCTACCCCAGTACCTAATCTAGGCCCCACAGCCTGGGGGTTTCCAGGCTGGAGCACCCCTGGCCTTTCCCCCATCTAGGTATTCCCTCAGGTCCCTGCAGCCAGGCCCTTCCCCCTCTAAACGCAGAGAGAGACTCTGGCTAAGCGTTAGCCTAGCAGCCCCTTTATAGGCCCAGCTGTGGCCTGATTGGGGTGTGGCCCAGCTGTGGCCATTTCCCCAATCAGCCTAGCTTCTCTTGCCCTCAGCCCCAGCTCTCTCCCAGGGCTGGCTTTTAAGCCCCACAGGGCAGGCACAGGTAACCACCCTGCTACACTGGGGCTGCTCTCAGCTTGCTTTCCTAATGCCTGCATCACACTTGTTCTGGGGACAAATCAAGGGTTTTGCAGGCATCAGACTGGCAGTTCTCGCCAGGATTATGGCTGGATGTTTCAAAACCACGAGTTAGGCAGCCAGCTGTCGTTGGAAGCGAATGGTAACCTGTCCCCTTTGAAAACCCAGTTGATACTCTCTGTGAAAAGGAAGTTTAATCCCTTCCCACCCCTTAAAAATCACTGCTGAAGACCTGGGCCGGATCCTGCAACCCTTCTATATGTGAATAGACCTCACTTGTGCAAATCATCCTACTGAGGCCTTCTCAGGTCAAGACCATTTGCACAAATAAGATCTGTAGCAGGAACTTGTCCTTTGCCTGGAAGACATTTGAAGTATATAATTTTAAATGTAGCCTAGACCTTAATTTAAAAAAGAAATCCAGTCAGGTGTAGCTAATAAGGTCTTCGATGTCAAGAAGGAGCCATTTAAATCTCTGTGCCCCTATCAGATTGAATCCATGTTCCTTCCTCGGATCTGAGGTTCTATTTCCTAATAATGCCTGGCACACGGCAGTTGCAATAGCCTCATCCAGTCTACGGTGGGTTGCAGCAGCATGTTGTACAATGCGACCTGATTCCATGAGGCCTGGCACAGTCTAACCTGACAGGCTGTATTATTGATGCCAAGGAAATATAAGTGTTACAAGGGATTTGTTCAGAGCTGCTTAACCTATGGAAGGACACAGGTGGCTAAAAGCAGGGAGGGGCTATACATTCACAAGCCCTCTTGTTAACCATTGATTTAGACTATTTGGCCCTAATTTCAGCTACCTAAACTTTCAATTTTATTGATTCATTGCTGGGAGCTGAGTTAGGAGATTGATTGACTGCAAACACCAGTCAGAAATTCTATGAGGAAAGCAA
This sequence comes from Lepidochelys kempii, assembly GCF_965140285.1. NCBI lineage: Eukaryota > Metazoa > Chordata > Testudines > Cheloniidae > Lepidochelys > Lepidochelys kempii. Next base: position 2,867,997 of record NC_136387.1, on the reverse strand, counting down.
GTTCCAAAAGGGCAGCTCTCGGGGTGTTTTTTCCCTTACCCATGCATTGGAAGTGTGCGCGCGTGTGTTTTTCCTATTCACTGGGAGGAAAAACAACTGAAAAGCTAGAGCTGGAGAAATCTATAAGATTTCAGTGTCTGTTATAACTTGCTAAGCATGCATTGTGTAGCCTGGCATCAAAGTTTGGAGATATTCCCCAACGGAATAGCAAAAGTGCTTTAATACCCAGGCTGTTACCAGTACACACAGCCACTGTCTCTCTGCATACCTATCATCAAAGCCCACCAAGAAGGTGGGGGAAGGGTGGCGAGGAGTGGAGGTGGGGGCCGAGAAGATCTCCACTGCACTGTATACACTACTTACTGGAAAGATTATGAAAGTCATAAAAATGTCAACTTCTGTATTTCAATTCTGTAAATGACACATGCAGAATGCTCTCCACTCCACTGTTACAGCGAGCAAGAGTTGCCGTCAGCTTTCTGATTGAATAACAAATAAAATGTCTCCCACCCTCCTGACAGGTGGGCTGCATATCACAAACATTTCCCCGGCATTACTGCTCTAATCAAGTCCTGAGCTGACTCAAGCTCAAATGAAACTTTTCCAGATTTCTCCAGGAAATGCCAGTGATCGACTTCTAACCTGGAACTGGATGGCATCTCCAGCTGTACGGTCGGTACCAGCTTGAATAGGTCTCGGTGGAAAATATCCAGCTGGAGGTTTGACTGATCCCATCACATCTCTAAGAAAGTCGCGACTCCATATATTGTTACTCATGTAAAATGAATCAGGAAAAGGGCAGATAAATTAAGAAAGTTAACCATAGGCGATGGGCTTGCTTTAGAATAATACCAGGATTATCATGTAGAAAGAGGGACACCCAAAGTGCCCCCTCTGGTCGCTTGCTCCTGGTCATATCAGGATGTGAGGATTTTCGTCAACCCTGAGCTCCAATCATTGAGCAGTTTCTTGCCCTCTACGGAGGAAGACCCAAGAACAAATTATTATTATGGACTACAGGCTGGGTGCTGATTCTGCCAAGCACTTAAGCTCATGCTTTCATTTAAGCACACATTAAAGTCCATCCCTATTCAGCAAAACACTTAAGCATGCACTGAAAGTTAAGTGCTTGCTTAACTCATATCTGAGTCGGGGACTTAAGCACATGCTTAAATGCAATGCTGAATCAGGGCTTGGGAGTCTGATCCAAAATCCATTGGACTCAATGGGCCTCTCAAGTGCTACCAGTGGGCTTTGTATCAGTCCCTTATTTGTGATTAAAATAGTTTACTTAAATGGACATGAAAATTAGATTTGAGTCTCACATTGCTGGCAAGATGTCAGCATGGCCTTGGTATCACGAGGGTTGGCTACCTCTGCTTTCACATGGCTTCTCCTGTTGTGAGAGTGGGGTCTTTCTGCTGTGGAAGACTTTTTTTTGCTACACGCAAAAGTGGCTGACTTTGCTGCACACATGGAAGTTTTAATAATTAGTCCCAAGCAGCCCTGAGAGTTTTAACATGGAAACAAGTTCTACATTACTCGTTAAATTGGTCAAATTTCAATAAAGCCGGAAAAACATCTTGAAAACAGCATGAATGTAATTTACAAAGAAAACAATCCAAGCATTACTGCCAAAGAGTTTTCCAACAGGAAGGAAGAAAGAATTTCATTCCCCCCCCCCCCACATAGAATGACTGTAGTGTATATTAAATTAGCAGTTTCTGGAGTGGAGGAAACCTCTGTTGGACCCCCAGCATTTATGGGAGTGAAGTCAGGGCATGATATAAGGAAAGGTCTTACCCTCGTTGTTATCTCTCAGACAGATCACACTGCGTATAGCTGCCTATAATTAGGTTTGTGTCAGTGTTTTCACTCTAGACAACCCCTTGTTTTCTGTCATTTTAAGCTTAGCTGTCAAACTCTGTGCAAGAGGTGAAGTTTGCCAAGGGGTGGGGGTCATCTCAGGTCAACAGCAAATACCAAATTGGATGGGACATTCTCTTTCTTTAAGACTGTCCTTTATTTAAGTTAAAAGTGAGAGAAAGGAGGCTTTGTGTGCGTCTGACACTTCTAATGTGTTCCAAAAACCTGAAATTGACATTGTATTATAATCTGAAAATCTGCATCCCAGTAGTCCACAGTGTGAACCAGTGTCTTGGGGTAGTTTGAAAGACAATTAACAAAGAAGACCCAGCAAATATTGCAATAAGCAAGGCACTTAAGTGGATACTTAACTTCCAAACACATGATTAGTCCCAGTGAAGTCATGTTAAAGTGCTTTGCTGAATAGAAATGGGATTGCTTGAAGTTAAGCACTTGCTTCAGCAGTTTTGTGAATGAAGGGCTAAATTATAGAATCCTAGAACAGTAGGACTGGAAGAGACTGTGATCGGTCATCTAGTCCAGTCCCCCGCACCAAGGCAGGACTAAATATTATGTGCTCACCTGCCCCTTGTACAACACCCATTGAGCACCCAGAGATTACATTCAGTGAGGTTGCATAGGGCATGTGACAGCACAGAAGTTGGCTCATAGTATGTTAAAAGTCCTATATTGCATTTATATTTTAAAGTATTAACAACTTAATGAAGGGACTGTCTGTTGGGATTATTGTATCCAGAATTCTTAGTCAGAAGAAGGATGTATCTGGATTTGAAGGGAAAAACCCCCACATCATGGTGAATTGCTGCTAGCAAACCTCGAAGTCAATGTCCTTCTTCAGAAAAACAATCCCACGTGTGTACACTCTACCATATAAAGTACTTGTGCTGAGTGATACTGACCAGAGTCATTATTATTTATTGTTTGTATTGCAGCAGGACTGCAGGAAATGTTCACGTTGAAACACAAAGGCAGCACAAAAACTGGCTGGCGATACAGCTGGATAGAGCACAATTCTGTTTCGCGACAACTTTTGAGGTTTCAAGATTTGTTTATGTTCCACATTGGAATTGAAAACAAAACTTTTCAAACATTTTCGCAAGATGATATTGTGGCAAAAGGGTCAGGGTTCTGATTTTGTCTCTCATTCTGTCTTTGAAATAAAATCTTCAAAACAAAAGCCAAACATGACAGTCACAATCAGAATGAATCACAGGTTCAAAAAGAAACCACCCAAATCCCTCCCATTCCAGATTTTCGCCTGAAAACTAGCAGGTCAGTCCAGTACGACAGGCCCCCATGCCAACCACTTTTCCACCAAACTCATTCATTTTTCCTCCACCATTCCAGTGTAACCCTTCTGCCCATCAGAGTTGGCAGCAACAAGGGCGGGGTTCAGTATCTAGGGGTTCCATTCCAATATGCAATGCAAAACCAGCTCGAGCCCCCACCCAGTGACCTGGGACAAATATATACCACCCTCACTGGGCACCTCTAAGAGGCAGTACTTCCCCTCTTGCAAGCACGAAGTCTGAGTGTAGCAAAAGCCTTTCAATAACAGAGAGAAACAATGTGGCATTATGTTGGGGAAACACCACCAACATGATTCATAACACAACCATGAGCAAAAAAACCCACCCCAAGCAATTTGGGGCATGTCCTTTCCCTTTGGTTCTTGAGTCCAGCAACCCAAACTCCCAAAAGTCCAACAACCCAAAAGTCTCTGTTCCTGGTCAGTGCAGCACAAGAGCTCAAAAGTTTATCTGCAGAGTTTTACTTCCCAACCTGGGTGGAGATGAGCGGGGGGGGGGGGGGTTTAAGGGGCACTTTATATGGTCCAAAGCCAATTGCCCCACCACTCCATGGGGCGCCGCTCCGCTCCACCAGCCATCCCACGAATTGCTCCTCTCTGCCAGCTGTGCCCCATGAGCTGCTCCAACCATCCCACAAACTGTTCCCCTCTACCAGCTATCCTGCAAACTGCTCCCAATTGATCTTCAGGCTCCCCCACTACTTAACACAACACTCAGTGATTTCAACTCTTAGTAAATTTAGCTCTTTTTTTTATTTCAGCCTGTAGTAGGGGAACCTCAGTGCTGGTACACCATTGGCCCAAAGTGAAGTCAGCTCAGCAGTCTGTAACTAGACTCCTAATAGAATCAAAATTAGCTCTGACATTCTACAGGGAAAAGAGAAAGTGCAATTAGCATATAAGACCCTCACCAGAGGCCCCATACAACCAGATATTAATACCTATCCCCAATCTCTCTCAATTCACTGAGTTTTGGAACCCATGTCCCCTGCCTAGCGAGTGCTACTTAGTTGATGGTGAGTCCCTCCATCATAACAAAAGGCCAAGTACAGTTCCACTGTCCTTGATTCCCATAATCAGGATAATTACAATTTATTCTTCCTTCCCCAATAACAGAGAAACTGGGGATCCCACAGCAGCCAAAGTGACCATTTGGGCAGCTATGGCCTCATTCTAGGCAGGGTGGGTGTGCCTATGCAAATGAGATCAGCCCCTGAAGTTCTTTTCCACAACTTGCCACAATTCACCAACAGATGTCAGGGTGGAGCTCATCCTGACTCTGCTTACACCAGCTACTGAATAACTGCACAAATAGTTTTCAGAGTAGCAGCCGTGTTAGTCTGTATTCACAAAAAGAAAAGGAGGACTTGTGGCACCTTAGAGACTAACTAATTCATTTGAGCATAAATAGTGTGAACTAGAGTTTCAGGTGCATTGGTCTGTGCCTGAAGATAGACCAAACAGCAGTTCTGCCACTGGTAATATAAAACCAATGCCTTAACAATGGCCAGAGTCTCAAAAAAATGCACTGCAATTATTTGTCCTTTCTTGTCGAGGCAGATGCTGAGCCCTCTGGTGTCTGAAAAAGTCCCAAAGCCAATCGTTCATAAATTTGGCCAGGCAACAGCAAGACTTTCTGTTTTCAAGCCAGCAAATCCCAAATGTGGATGCTAAAGGAGCAGAATAATAAAAAGTACTCTATTGTCTCCTCTGATCCAAAGCAGGCTTCCTGAGGGCAGCCTGTATCTACTGTGTGTTTCCCTTGTAGGTTACAATACACCATGAAATACCCAGCACCGTCTATCCCTGTACTTGAAGGGAACTCTCTTATTTTGAAGACACAACAATGGCCCACTGAGACAATCTTCAGGCAACTCAGTATTGCCAAATGGGGTACTAACAAAAATATTCCGTCAGCACCCTATGGTACAGCGCTCTCCTGAACCAAGAGCCACCCTGTTGGAAGGCTGTTGCCTAAATGCGTCTTAGAGCAAGTTGTACATAAGAGGGAGCCTGCTGGACTGTTGCAGGGAAAAAATATCTTTTCAGGGGCTGCATCCCCTTTGCTCACTAGTTGCTCCATTTCTGCCCTGTGACATTTCCCAGTCACACTGGAAGAATGAGCGGCTATTCTCAGCCACATGAACCCTATGAACATTTCAAAAACTAAACCCAACACCACCAAGAAAGCTTTAGGGCATACCGTCCCCAAACCCCTTCTTCAGCTGATGGGTAGACTACATCTCTCTTCACTAGGCTACATTTATTTCCCCAGAGCATCTGAAAAAATAACCATGAACTGGATGAGTAATCTTCCAGGACGATACACATACGCCATGTAAATGTGAAGCGATAACAAGAACAGTTTGATGTACACATTACCCTTTACGCCAAAGCCAGGGTCCATCTCTTCCACCTCATCACCATAACCTACCAGGAGGCAAACCTCTTCTTCCAGTTCAACTCGGCTATTGAATCACCACCAAAGAGGCAGCTCAAAATATCTGTAACCCGAGGCTGGCTCCTCAGAGTCTGCAACTTCTCTGGAAGAGCAGAAGAGTACCTGACAGCCCCACCCACAAACCCTTGCTCTTCTTCATGTTAACCATTGCTCCGGCTGCAGCTGAATAATTATGTAACATGTAAAAAAATATGTCCCTCTTTCCTGTCCTGCCCACGAGCACTGTAATATCATCTGCATGGGAGAAAATTTTCACAGACAGAATAAAATGCTCCTCCCCTCTGACCCATTCATTTAAGCCTTGAAATCCCCCGCTCCTATACATTACTCAAAGTAAAGGGTCCAAAGAGAAACAATACAACAATAGACACAAGGGACAACCTTACCTTATCCCAGAATGTATCTGTATAGCCTCTCTCCTCCACCCCTTTACTAAAGGAATGTATAGTGCATGAACATACAAGAACTGCAACCAGTTAATAAACTGGGGGAGAATGCCGTACTCAGACAGAACCAACCATAAGCAAGGTAGGTTCACTCTGTCAAAAGCTTTGGTCTGATCCAAGGCGAAACCATAACCATGCAATTCTCCCCATTGCCAAATTTCAGATGCTTCCCACACACTACACAAACTGTTGGCTACTATGCAACTGTTAACTGCATTAGACTGCGTGGGGAGCAGTGATTTCCCTGCCTTTCCCCCCAACTCTTGACTATAATGTTCAAAAGCGCAACAAGGCCTCCAGTTCCTGATAGCTTCCAAATCTCCTTTCCTCCCATCAAAAGGCCTTCATAAAAGGAAGAGCCAAATATGCAAGGCATCACTGAAAATACATGAGAGCCCCATATAAAGGGGATCCACAAACCTCTGATAAAATTCCTGTCAAACCATCTGCCCCCAGGGAAGTTCCCTTCTTCAGTGTCAAAGCTCACTGCACAAACATCCATCTCCTCTACTGGCCACACAAGCGAGTCCCATTCCTCATCTGCCAATGTTGGAAAACCCGTGGTACTATCCAAAAACTGCAGCTGCTTGAAAGGAGGAATGGCTTGTCCCTGAAAGAGCTCAGTGTAATATTGCTGATCTATCCTCAACATGCTAGTAGGGTCCCTGTGGGCCTGTCCAGTGCTACGGTCCCATAACTCCACCATAGCCCACTGCAGTCTCTTTTCCTTACATCCTGCAAATACATCAGAGAAGGCTGCCCTATCCTTTGTCCTAAAGTCCTTTGCAAATTTAGCTGCTTCCAGCTTTGTCCTTTGGTACTGAACCTTTTCCTTCTTAACTTCCTCAATGACCTTTATTTCTACGCATTCCCTTGCTTGCAGTTGACTATGAAGATCTGTCAAACGACTCTGCGATGCTAAATAACGCTTGAAATGAGAGAAATACAGAGCTCCTGAAATGGAACATAGAGAGAACACCAGCCTCCTCTTTGTCAGTTCCCATCATTCCATCTGGGATGCATAAAACTCCCAAACTGTTTCTCATTCCAGAAAGATGTCTTCAGACTTTCTAATTGCCACTGCATTATGAAGTAAACCAGTGTTTAGTGTCCAATAACCTTGGCCGAATGTCACTGTTCCATTCTCCCTGAGTTCAACTCAGCCCAAACAGAGGTCAGAAAACTCTACAGGTTACACGAGTCCAATCACTGACGTAGCTTCACCATACACCCTGTCCAACTGACTACACAATTTCCCTCTAAAAATGTAAATGTCCACGCCTTCTTTAAATGAGTATACCCCAAAACGTCCTTTAACCCAGTGACATCATGCGCAGTTTGTAAGTTTCATGAGCATGTAACCCTTTACGCTGCTTTGCTCTGTCAGTCTCTGCAGGTAAACAATTAAAATCCCCCATTAAAAACAGCTGTTGAGATATCAGTAAAAAAGGAGCAACCTCTATAAAAAGATCTTTTCTCAACTTCTGATGCTGTGGGCTGCTGATGGTGACACTGATACCTCCAAGCCAAACAACAGAAATTGGCTAATAAACCCCTCCTGGCTGCTGTTCTAACACAATGAGTGACATTACTATATAAGCATAAAACAATACCCCTACTCCGTGTAAGTATCAGGCCCTGTGGCGCAAAAAGACGGGCCCCTTCTCCAATCCCTCTGAGCTCCCAAAACGTCATGCCTAGAACATTGTCTTGTTTCTTGGGTCCCCACTAGCTCCAAATCCTGCCCCTCCAAAAAAGGAACAATTATCTGCCTCCAGTGCACACTCAGGAGGGAGGGCGCATTCCATGTTGCAGTTTTAAGTACCATCTAGGTAAAGACTTAGGTCCAAGACCATGCAGGCGCGTGATCTCCTTCATCATCGCTTGTCTGCAACAGTGCCTCATTCAGAAAACCCGTCATCTGTTTGAACTGTGAAAATGCTGAGTGGTTGGACAGTGGTCGGCCACCCTCAGTTACTGTAGCCCCAGCGAACTCCTTGGTTCCTCTCTTTCCCTGTCTGATTTCAAGAAACTCTTCTGTTCCTGAAGTTGAGCACGTCAAAATCTGGTCCCCAGCTACAGGATCTGCCATACCCTGAGCCTGCCAGTCCCTCCCTGGTGGTTGGGATTCCTGCATAACCAACTGCACTTGTGGATATTCCATCCCCAATTGCTCTTTTCCCCCCTCCCCGTCTCCAGTGGTCTTCCCCCACATTACTAGTGCTCATGTCCCCACTGTACTGTCCGGGCTCTCCGTGGTTCCTGCCCTGCTCCCTTCCCAATCCTGTATCCATAAAGAACAAGGTCAATCTTTCCCCCCAAAGTACAGTGCCCCAGCCCCTCAAAATGGGGCTTTCATTAATTCTTGCAGGGCCACTGAGAATCCTGGCTCAGGGAAGGAGGAAGGGTCCTGGGAAGGCAGAAAATGGCGTCTTTCCCTATTGTTCCAGGCCTCTGGGCACTGCCTATGAACATGTCCTCTTTCCCCACACATTGCATCTAACGGAGTCCCTGAAGTTTTTGGTCTTGTGTGCCTTCGAACCACAGCGTACATGTTTCCGCACACCACAACCCACACTAAAACGCCCTGTAGAGCTGCCGGTAAAACAAGTGCATGGCTGCCCAGGGTATCTACAGTAACCCCACTCAGAATAGACTGGGGAGATGTTGCACTGTATTTCTTACCTGAAAACATGCAATGGTGCCTTTAAATTCACCATTCCAAAATCTACATGGATCATAAATGTTAACATGAAACCCAGTGCAGAACATCTGCCTCAAGTATATTTCCATTGCAGAAGAAAATAATCACAGGCTTAACAGTGGGTTGGAATAGAGAAACAGCGACTGTATCATCCCATTCCTGAGTCCCCTTCTTATTCCAAACTACTCACAGAAAAATGTCATCTTATCGCAAGAGTAAAAGCTGATATCCAGGTCCCTGCTGGCTGACAGGTGTCTCACGGCTCTCAGTTGTGCAGGCGAGAATCCCCTAAAGGTTTGAACAATAGAGTGCCAATAGCAAAATCCCTAGTGGGTCATTGACCCGGCTCCTGGGTAGCTGCCCCTCTTTGTGGAGGCTTCCTAGGGTACTGCTTCCATTGTGAGGAGTCTTGCCCAGAAGCCCGATCCTGAACAGCAGCGACAGCTGTGTAGGATTTCTCCCTAGGCAGCCTCTCAGGAGACCCATGGCTGGAAACGGACACCTCTAGCCCTTCCTGGTTGTCACTATTCCTTGGCTGTTCATTCACGACAGGCCTCAGTGCTCCCTCATCGGTTCTGGGGCTTCTCTTTGTGCTGCTGGGAACCTTGGGGGCAAGAGAAACAAAAGACCCCACTTCAGATTCTAAAGAATATCTCTTTGGGGTTACTTTTCCCTCAGATTGACTCAGACCTGCGTGGAGACCCTTAAAGTGAATGGAACCCCTGCTACAGAGGAGACCCCTGTACCGCCCCCCCCCCCAGCCCTCTCCACTTGCAGGGAAAAGGGAGATGACAGGTGTGGCTTCTGAACAACCCTTTACCTATAATAATCAACATTCCTGATACAACCCGAACGTGGCAAAGCTATGCTGTATTCCTGCCCCTCCTCCAGACCCCAAGCAGAGTTTGAACTGGAGAACATGCCCTACATCACTCAGAGTAAGGGCACCTAGTTCCACTGCCTCCATCCCAGTGGTTCCCTCTGGCAGCTCCTTCCCAATGGCAGGGAGCTGCAAAGCAAATTCTTTTTCTTTAGAACACATGCTCCTATTGCCCGTCCTTTCACCCCAAATTCTTCCCCACCCCACAGTACAGTTCCCAAGTCAGCTTCCCCACAGGTACCGTTGGCCTGGGGCCACAAACCTATTAGGAGAAAAGACATATTTAGGCCTGATAAGAAGTCTGTTCTGATAACGGTTAACAGCTTACACTTAAAGTAGAACTGTGCATGTGTAAGAAGTTGCAGTGTAATCATGTTTGTGAGTAAAATAAAAGTAGCCACAAAGCGAGGAGAAACTGGTTTGAACTAGCACTAAACCTGTACTGACATGGAAGGAGAGTTAACATGGAAATGAGGAACTAATACATATACATGAGGAAAGATAACAGAAGTTAGAAATAAGTCAACCTAAACAAAGGGAAACAGAAGCTGTGAGTAGACCAGTGCCGGAGACGACTGTGAGGTGTTGTCCTGATGTGCTTCCCACTTGTGAGTAACTGAGCATTATTTCCCAATGTTTTACCTTAATAAAGATTTGTTAGATCCATCTGCTCAGTATTGACTCTCTAGCCAACAGAACCACAGGTGCCACAAGAACAAGGCTCATGACATTGGCTGATAACGTCCCAGGATCCACCGGTCTGTGCACAGTAACTTCTGCTTCAGTCTCTAAAGACACCGAGTCTTTCACCATCACATCCAAAGAACTTACTGGACAGGGACAAAGCCACCTTCAACCCCACTCTTCTTAGCAGGAAGAGGAAATGAGAACAAACTCTCTCTCTCTCTCTCTCTCGGTGACTAGAGAGTTTACCCTCAGAAATCTTCCCATTAACAATGTCATCGAAATCTGTACATCTCTGCAAAACATTTCAGCACTGATGAAACAGCACTTTTTGGTGGAAAAACATTTAATCAAAAATGTTCTGACTGGCTCTTGCTGGTGATATATTTACTCTTTCCATGAGATTTAATTCTGTTGCGACTGATAACATATGTGGAGGAAAAACAAGTTGTTGAAAATCCACAGCCACATTTCTGGAAGTATGTCTTTCAAAATGCCCTTTTCTGTCAGGGGGGCTGGAACAATTTGTATAGTGGGGGTGCCGAGAGCCATTGAACTAGACTGTAAACCCTGTGTGCGATGGAAACCACTTCAAGGCGGGGGATGCTACAGCACCCCGCCCCCGCATGCCTAGTTCCAGCACCTATGCCTTCTGGGTTGTTTGGCTTCCATACATCATGGGAGGAGTTGTGATATAAAGTGAAGCACTTTGATAGCCAGGGTTATGTGGAGCTCTATAAGGCCGAAGTAGCGTTATTGCTAGATGTTTTCAAGGACAATGTTTGGACAGGAGATGTGGAAACCTTAACCCAAGAATTTCACCAATAGCATCAGGGGAAGAATATGGAAAGTGTATTACTACTGATGCAATTCTTTCAGTTCTCTTTTCACTTTTGCTGCTCTTATAACAGCTGTGCTCCATCTCCGAAGCATATTTGTCTTTATCTTTGGCCACTTTGTCAGTGCTGGCAGAAGGCTGAAAGAATCTTAGGTGGGGTTGTTCTTTTAGCAAATTAAACAATGACCAAAACTTCGCTCATTTCTTCCATCACTATTTCAGAGTTCCATGGCTTCATTTTGATTTAGGAATATAGACAGCATGTCTCTGCTCTGAAACATGGAAACCAGAGGGCGGGGCACTCATACACTGTAAAGCTTGTGGCAAGCCATTTCCTCTTGCATGGGAGGACTCTCTGCTCTTCAGGGCCCCTATGCAGAGTCTAAGTTTAAGGGAGTCTAGCCCTTAAAATGTTTACATGCATAGCAAGGGCCCAATTCTGCAACCAGTGCTCATGAGGAGTAGCACTTTGGCAAATACACCCACTTACGTCAATAGGCCTATGAGAGAGGGTAAATGCTACTCATTGTGAATAAAGGCTGCAGAATAAGGCTTTAAATTACTATTCCTATTTGTAAGAGATTTCCATTGGCATCAGTGTTGCTGTCTCTATGTACACCAGCTCAGGATTTGGCTCAGAATAAGTATATCCTATTCACGGCATCCACTTGTGATTGTGGTCTTGGTGAAGGGAGTTCATTCTGAGTACAGAGTTGCCTTTCAGCTAGAAAACTTTTAAAAAAAAACGCAAAAGACTGAAATTGGTGAAAATATCCATTTAAATTACCTCTAAAGAATGGGTCATTTGAATACTGAGAAGCCCCCCAGAAATGTTGGCCATGATTTTCAAAATGCCCAGTGATTCTGGGAGCCTCAATTTTTGGTGTGTCTAATAGGAGACAACTTTAAGGGCTGGAAAGTAGTGAACACCCAGGCAGAAATCCTGGCCCCATTGAAGTCCATAGGGAATGGCCAATGACCTCGAAGGGGCCACAATTTGACTGCCAGTCTCTGAAAACCAGTACACTTCAGGATGTCTCCCATTGGGCCCCCAAAATGACAAGTCACTTATGAAAAACATTGGCCATTTTGTTGGTTTGCAAAAAATCTAGCTCTGTAAGATCCATCCATTCCTGGTTGGAAATACAGGGGTTTAGTGTCTTCACAGGACAAAAAAAGTCCCGAAATCTCTTCCAGCTTAAGGCTCCAATAGCTGGTGTCCCCTATCTCTGAGCACACTGATATGCCAAGTTAATGTTATGATGATCTTTTGGCAATCCTGGATGGAAGAAATAGAACACCAATTTAAATCACAAAGAGTGATGCAGTGCATCTATCATGATTAATCTGGCTGTCAGTTTTAATTTTGGGGACATTACCTCACTCAACACTTGCTGGAGAGAGCAGCCAAAAATGATGATGTCATCATTGCCAGGCACATCTGACCCCGGCTGCTGATTGCCAGAGCTGAGTGCAAGTTAATAAATCCCATGGTACCTAGATACACACTGGAGTTTTATTACAATGCAGGCATTCCAGGATACCGCTGGAATTAAATGATCTGGGGAGAAAAAAAAAGTAACCACTGCTTTTTCCTAGGTAGTAAAACTGTAAAATATAATTGTCCTGATACATTTCAGATCAGCTTCCTTCAGCTGTCATATAAAGTTGAGTTTATTCTACCGGAAAGTTAGGCAGAAATGCTCGTGTCTGAGTTAAGCATGCAATGGGCCTCAAATAAAAATTCTCGGTCTGAGGGCTGTCCACCACCCCCATTTCTCCCACAACTGGGCTGACCTGAACTGTGCTAATTGTCCCCTAACTTTGTGAGTCTGAGCCAACATCTCACATCCAAATGTAACCCGCTGATGAGAGTGTGCTACTGGTCTGTGTTGGTACCTGAGGAAATGAATCTGTTACCACCCTGCTTAGAGACTCTGGGCTCTTCAGCTCATGCTGTTAGCTGTGGAGGTCCCCGATTCAGTTGCTGGGGTGTCGGCTGTCACAGAAGCACTCCCTGAAATGAGAAATGCTTGGAAATGCAGGTCCGGATCGGGCACTGGTCTGGCTGGACACCCCCTCTGGCTACTGTGTCTGCTAACTTACACAAAGACACCCATCTCTGCGCTGGGCATCACAAAATGCGGAAGAGATGGCCAGCCCTCTGTGGAGATAGAGGTGGTTAGGGACTATTTAGAAAAGCTGGACGTGCACAAGTCCATGGGGCCGGACGAGTTGCATCCGAGAGTGCTGAAGGAATTGGCGGCTGTGATTGCAGAGCCACTGGCCATTATCTTTGAAAACTCGTGGCGAACCGGGGAAGTCCCGGATGACTGGAAAAAGGCTAATGTAGTGCCAATCTTTAAAAAAGGGAAGAAGGAAGATCCTGGGAACTACAGGCCAGTCAGCCTCACCTCAGTCCCTGGAAAAATCATGGAGCAGGTCCTCAAAGAATCAATCCTGAAGCACTTGCATGAGAGGAAAGTGATCAGGAACAGCCAGCATGGATTCACCAAGGGAAGGTCATGCCTGACTAATCTAATCGCCTTTTATGATGAGATTACTGGTTCTGTGGATGAAGGGAAAGCAGTGGATGTATTGTTTCTTGACTTTAGCAAAGCTTTTGACACGGTCTCCCACAGTATTCTTGTCAGCAAGTTAAGGAAGTATGGGCTGGATGAATGCACTATAAGGTGGGTAGAAAGCTGGCTAGATTGTCGGGCTCAACGGGTAGTGATCAATGGCTCCATGTCTAGTTGGCAGCCGGTATCAAGTGGAGTACCCCAAGGGTCGGTCCTGGGGCCGGTTTTATTCAATATCTTCATAAATGATCTGGAGGATGGTGTGGATTGCACTCTCAGCAAATTTGCGGATGATACTAAACTGGGAGGAGTGGTAGATACGCTGGAGGGGAGGGATAGGATACAGAAGGACCTAGACCAATTGGAAGATTGGGCCAAAAGGAATCTGATGAGGTTCAATAAGGATAAGTGCAGGGTCCTGCACTCAGGACGGAAGAACCCAATGCACAGCTACAGACTAGGGACCGAATGGCTAGGCAGCAGTTCTGCGGAAAAGGACCTAGGGGTGACAGTGGACGAGAAGCTGGATATGAGTCAGCAGTGTGCCCTTGTTGCCAAGAAGGCCAATGGCATTTTGGGATGTATAAGTAGGGGCATAGCAAGCAGATCGAGGGACGTGATCGTTCCCCTCTATTCGACATTGGTGAGGCCTCATCTGGAGTACTGTGTCCAGTTTTGGGCCCCACACTTCAAGAAGGATGTGGATAAATTGGAGAGAGTCCAGCGAAGGGCAACAAAAATGATTAGGGGACTGGAACACATGAGTTATGAGGAGAGGCTGAGGGAGCTGGGATTGTTTAGCCTGCAGAAGAGAAGAATGAGGGGGGATTTGATAGCTGCTTTCAACTACCTGAAAGGGGGTTCCAAAGACGATGGCTCTAGACTGTTCTCAATGGTAGCAGATGACAGAACGAGGAGTAATGGTCTCAAGTTGTAGTGGGGGAGGTTTAGATTGGATATTAGGAAAAACTTTTTCACTAAGAGGGTGGTGAAACACTGGAATGCGTTACCTAGGGAGGTGGTAGAATCTCCTTCCTTAGAGGTTTTTAAGGTCAGGCTTGACAAAGCCCTGGCTGGGATGATTTAACTGGGAATTGGTCCTGCTTTGAGCAGGGGGTTGGACTAGATGACCTTCTGGGGTCCCTTCCAACCCTGATATTCTATGATTCTATGATTCTATGATTCTGCTGGTACCTTGTCCCAAGCAATGTGGGGCCCTCGCTGTATACCAGTAGCCCCTATCCCAGCAGAGGGTAGGTCAGTGGCCGTGGCCGCTTTCTCTACTCTGCAGTGACAGAACAGAGTCAGGGCTTTCCTTTCTCCACTCCCATCCCCAAGGCAT
Source organism: Lepidochelys kempii (assembly GCF_965140285.1). Lineage (NCBI taxonomy): Eukaryota > Metazoa > Chordata > Testudines > Cheloniidae > Lepidochelys > Lepidochelys kempii. Next base: position 2,852,864 of record NC_136387.1, on the reverse strand, counting down.
AGTGGGATACCTCCTCCTCTCCCCCAGGGCATTGGCAGAGAGTCTGGTCATCTCTAGGGGCGGAGCCAAGTACCTACTGCTGTAGGCTGTCTGCAGATTCAGTCAGACTTCACTGCATCAGGCTACACCTAAGTCATGGGTTCAAGCTTTTTTTCGCAACTATGAGGTTTAGAAACTACTTTTCCCCTCCTAATGAAAATTGTGATTCTGCACCCTTGTGTGACTCTGGGAACGGGGGCTCTAGGTACAGGCCTAAAGTGCCTACCTATGACTTATTCATGCCCTGCTTGTCCTGTTGACCCCTTGTCTGTTCATTCACCTGTTTCACACTATGTAAATACTAGACTGTGAGCTCTCTGGGGCTGGGACTGTGTTTGTGCGGTTTGTTTGATCCCTGATCCCTATTTGGAGTCTGTAGGCACTACTGCAATAGAAATATCAGATAGTATTAATGAACAGTGTATCTGAATTTCGCTTCTTGGGCCCACCTCCAGACAGAGCCGTAAGACAAGACAGACAAAGTATTCATAGGGTTACCACATTCCTATGTCAGTAGCACCATAACTGCTCACAGGTTTATAGAGTGCTTTGCATAAAAGAGCAATTGAAGGAGGACTCATGTTGACTAACTAAAGCCTTTGAAAGTAGGAGCCTAGCTGGGGACTTTCACACTGGGGAAAACTTTCAAACAGAGCTTGTTTGGAACTTGGCTCCATTTACCTTTCAAGGATTTATAAATAATGTTGCTTGCTACTTTTGATCACTATTAGAGATGTTTGGTTTGGTGTTGTATCTTTTTCTCTCCTGGCCCCTCCCTCTTCTCTTCCGTCTGGATACCGCAGTGAAATTATCAGCCCGAGTGATTTGACAATATCATCATTATCAACACAACCATTTCTATGGCAACAGAAGATGATGCCATAAACACAGGACTCCACAATCTGTGCAGACTCAGATGGAAGGAGAGGCAGGACTGAGAGCTCTAATTTCAACATAAATGTCTCTAATAACAGCAAGATGAATACAGAAATTCGCTGGCAAAGGAAAAGACTTTTTGTATAAATATTCTTGTCTTCCAAGTTGTGCTCCAGTGGGAAATTCCCTCCTGAAAGTCCTCCTTTAAATATAGGTGAGTTCATGCAGTGATTATGACAATAAGAGAGTAAGCCAAGTATGATACAAGCAGGAGCTGCACAAGCTCCCCAGTGCAGCCAGATTTTACCAGCCATGAGTCCATCTTGAGCAACGAGGTGCTGCTGACCATGCCTAAATCTTGGTCTTGTAGTTTCACTAAGTGAGGACTAGTATGTTAGGTTGCACTAAACTCCTTCTTTCACTTCTTACCTAAGGGCACTGGAAGGCATTGAGCACTTTGCTGGAGGCCAGCAACAATTTCCTGGTTCAGATTCTGAGGCACCTTTGATCCCAGGATTCCAATGGAGAGAAGAAGGCTGGTCTTCTTGGTCTCAAGGCACTGGCCTGGGACTTTAGTAATCAGGGTTCAACTCTTCACTCTGACTTCCTCTGTGTCCTTGGGGAAATCACCTAATCCCTCTCTGTTCCCCTTAAAATGGGGCTAATACATCCTAACTCACAAGAGGGCTGTGAAGCTAATCCATGAATGTTTGAGAGTACTCAGATACCCCGGTAATAGGGGGCCATATAAGTACTGTAGAGCCTCACTCTTGCGTCTCTGAGCTGTGTCTATCTTAGTTTTACTTAAGAATATTGAATGTCTGAATGCACACAACGCAGGACATGAGGTCAGAATCAATAACTGGGTCCTGTTCTCAGGTTTTCCATTTATGGAGCATTGTCCTGATAGGGCTGTAAAATCTCAATGAATATGGTTTTAATAACCAAATGGTATTTAACGTGCAATCACTGTCTTATTAAGTCTAAATTAAATCCTTACTTGAGACACTTAATTTAAAGTGTGACTGATCTTTTCCTGGCCTGGAAGGAGATACTTAAATGACACTTCTTTAAATTTGGCCTCATGGTTGGGCTGTGTAGGGGGGTGAGGGGCTGGGATTTAAATAATATATTTTGATGATACAACTCATCTGGTTAAAGCAGAATTTCATCATTTTATGAATATTTGGGGACAGGAACAAATGAAATCTAACTTTCCACTGAGCTAGGAGGAATGATATTATCCCATGATCTCCTGTTTTTCTACTTACAGTATCTTCTGGGGTATCTCTTAGGTCAATGACAAGGCTAATATTCTTGTAAGGGCACACTGAACAAATAGAGCCAGAGCATGCCAGAGCAATGCTACTAATTCTAAGTTCCGTGTGTAGCTAAAGTGTTACCTACAGATCTACTTAGGGTTAATGCCATATGGGGGGTGAACTCATTTACAGCTTCCCCCAATTTGCAGAGCATCGACATTTGTTGAATCAGTAGCATCATCAGCACTAATTGGGAGTTCCACGTGTAACGTCCCTGTGTAGAAAGTTGAAGAGGGGATACAGCTCACGGATGAATGGTATGCCTGCATGACTCATGCCAAGACCACAGCTAAAGAATGTCCAGTCTAAAAGGGTCTGAAAGAAAACTTTTTAAAAAATCCCACAGCAAGACGAGGCAAACCAACGAGTATATTATCCCTGTGCTTTGTGCTCCAGCTATCCGGTATGTTGCTGATTTACGGGAAGGGGGGTTAACACAACCGATGTAAATTAAGATGTAGATAATGAATGCCCTTTGCCCAGCACACCTAAAAACTTAGGGTGCCACCACCATTTCACTGACGGGCTCTGGACAGTTTTGCCACTAAAGCAGCTAGTACTTCCTGCTAAGTTTCTGATGAGCATTGTGGTGCTGCTAGCTCTTGCAGTAGAATCAGTGTCTTGGGTTTTCTTTCTTGAAGCTCCTTCTCCTGGAATCAGGTGATTATGTGAGATTCTCAGTTCTCACTTTAAAAAAAATAGTAAGTTTCTAGCCCTTGTGGTTGTGGAGAAGAGATTGAAAATGTGACCTGAGTACACCTTAAAGATACAAAGACAAATTTAAAAAAACCCATGTTGTCCCTTAAAAACTCACTCTTTTTAAGCCAGTCTAGTGAATTTTTTGGAGTCCTGTCTCATGATTTTTGCACACTTGGAATTGGTAATACTGCTGTTGCATGAAAGTAGACAGGCAAAGCCAACACCCTCCATATTGGGTTGATTTGATCTGATCATTAAAGCCAGGGTTCCACCTTCCAGAAGGCTCAGTAGGAGATACTTAGTTTGCTGCTGCTAGAAAACAAACTGGATTATCTCTCACACAGATCAGGGCAGGCAGTTCTGAATGAGGTGCTCTGAATGTACACAGGTGTGGAGTGAGTCCAGAAAATGCAAAATGCCAACACCATTTTATTGTATTCTGCAGAAGTTTGCAAACCCTGCCTGCACCTTCACCAAAGAGAATTTGCATTGCTTTCCCATTATTATTATTATTACTGTTATTTAGTATTAATAAGTAATTATAGTAACGATAAAGTGCACTGGAAGGCAATGTAACTGTTCACATAATAATACGTTGTCTTTCTATTGTGCCTTTCATCTGAGAATCTCACTATAATTTACAGACTAATTATTTCATTCTCCAAAATGCCTATGTAATACCAAGTCACAGAGAGACAAGATGAGCCAGTGGCATAATCCAGAATAAAACCTATTCTCACTAGACTACCACTCTGTCCAGCACAGAACCCCTTGATCCTACTCCCATTTCATAACTACTCAACTCACTCCCCAATTTATGCACCCTTTTATCACTGAATCACACTATTGCATGATTTTCAGACAATGAAGAATTTGGCAAAGTAGAAGATTTAAGTAATTTTATTCTTCTTGTTCCAAATCTGGCCCAAGAATTCCAATATTTAGGAAAAATAGGTCAGGTTGTTTTGTTCTTACTGATGTACCTCTTTAGTTATTTGTGTTTCTTCAGTTAATTTCCTGAAGCTTGGAAGTTTTGACAGCTTTTTCTTTTGAAAAAATAAAGTCAGCAAGAGAATTTGTTCACCTGGCTTGTTTTTCCAACTATCCTTTGTCTATCTTTAATTAGGAAGGGTTTCATGTGATGAGACTAGCCTGTTGTCATAAGTCATCCACATGGTAAATTAAAGCGGTCATACTGACATGGCAGTTAAGCCCTCAAAGCCTGAAGTCACTCAATAAAATCTATGGAAAATTACTCTGAGCATATTAAAATCTTTAATACACAAATGCAGATTTTGCATTTCTCAGCATAATATTTGTGCACAACCTTCCTGCTCACCCCCCTGCCCCGCCTCTCCAATCCCATGCAAGCTCTGATACATCACAGCATAACGCTACCTTTATACTAGTGTAACTTCATCGATTCTAAAGCCAGAAGGGACTATTGTGAATCATCTAGTCTGATCTCCTGAATAAGACAGGCCACAGAGCATCCTCCAAAAAATCAGTAGAGCAGATCTTTTTGAAAAACATCCAATCTTTTGATTTAAAAATAGTCAGTGATGAAGAATCCATCTTGACCCTTGGTAAGTTGTTCTAACAGTTAATTGCTCTCACTGTTAAAAATGTATGCCTTATTTCTAGTCTGAATTTGTTGTGCTTCAGCTCCAGCCTTTGGATCATGTTATACCCTTCTCAGTAAGATTGAAGAGCCTATTCCCAAATATTTGTTACCTATGTAGATACTTACAGACTCCAATCAAGTCACCCCTTAAACTTGTCTCTGTTAAATTAAAGAGATTGAGCTCCTTGTGTCTATCACTATAAGGCAGGTTTTCTAATCCTTTCGTCATTCTCATGGCTTTTCTGTGAACCCTCCCCAATTTATCAACATCCTTCTTGAATTGTGAGCACCAGAACCGGACACAGGATTCCAGCAGTGGTAGCACCTGTACTAAATACAGAGGTAAAATAACTTCTCCGTTTCTACTAGAGATTCCCCTGTTTGTGCATCCCAGGATCACATTAACTCTTTTGGCTACAGCGTCACGGCTTTGTGAGCTCGTGTTCAGCTGATTATCCATCCCTACCCTCAAATCGTTTTCAGAGTCACTGCTTCCCAGGATAGAGTCCCCCATTCTGAAAGTAACAACTACATTCTTTGTTCACAGATGTATACGTTTACATTTAGCCATATTAAAATGCCTATTGTTTGCTTGCACCTAGCTTACCAAGTGGTCTGTATGATTCTGAATCAGTGTCCTGTCCTATTTATTATCTACCACATCCCCAATTTGTGTGTCATCTGCAAAGTTCATGAGTGATGATTTTATGTTATCTTCCAGGTCACGGATAAAAATGTTAAATAGTGAAGGGCCAGAACCAATCTCTACGGGACCCCATTGGAAACATATGCAGTCCATGATGATTCCCTGTTTCCAGTTACATTTTGAGACCTAGCATTTAGTCAGTTTTTAATCCATTTAATGTGGTCCATGTTAATTTTATATTGTACTCATTTTTTAATCAAAATGTTGTGTGGGACCAAGTCAAGTGCCTTACAGAAGTCTAAGTATATTACATCATAGTATTACCTTTATCAACCAAACTTGTAATCTCATCAAAAAAAGATATCAAGTTAGTTTGACAAGATCTGTTTTCCATAAAGTGATGTTGATTTGCATTAACTATATTACACTCCTTTAGTTCTTTATTAATCAAATTCTGTATCAGCAGCTCTATTATCTAGCCTAGCATCAATGTCAGGCTGACAGGCTTATAATTACATGGGTCATCCTGTTTATCCTTTGTTAAAATTGGCCCGACATTAGCTTTCTTCCAGTCTTCTGGAACTTCCAAGTGTGCCAAGATTTATAGATAATCATCGTTAATAGTCTAGCGAGCTCCTCAGACAGCTCTTTTTAAAAACTCTTGAATGCAAGTTATCTGGACCTGTTGATTTCAAAAGGTCTAACTTTAATAGCTTCTGTTTAACATACTCAAGAGCTACCAGTGGAATGGAAAGACTGTTATCATTATAATTCAGTGATACTACATCATCTCTTTTTTTACCCAAATATAGAACAGAAATATTTATTGAACACTTCTACCTTGTCTGCATTATTATTGATAATTCTACCATTTCCATCTACTAATGGACCAACACCATTGTCAGGATTATTTTTTTCTCCTAATATATTTTTTAAATTCCACCTTATTGTCCTTAGCTGTACTGGCCATAGATTTCACCTTATGTCCCTTGGCTTCCCTGATCAATTTTCTACAATTCTAACTTCTGATTTATATTAATTACTATCAACTTCCTCTTTCTTCCATTTATTGTGTATGTGTGTGTGTGTATATATATATACATACAGCTGCCTTCACTCTAAGCCAGGTTGTTTTTTTAACCAGCATGGTCTTCTTCCTCAGCTGTGGAATTGTGGATTTTTTGGACATCTGGTATGGTCAGTTCTTAAATGAATCTCAATGATCATTTATGTTCTTCCTCCTGGCTTATTTGGCTCAGAATGGTTTTCAGTTTTGTGATCTTGGCCCTGTTAACGTGCCAAATGTATATATTACTGGTGTGGACTTTATTCTGCTTTCACATTATAAATGTGATTAAGTCATGATCACTTGTGCCTAAGCTACCATTAACTTTTAGTTCTGTGATCGGTTCCATTTTATGTGCCAGGGCAAGGTCTGATATAGAATTTCCCCATGTTGACTGCAACATAGGCATCAATGGAGTTACACTGGCATAAACCTGGAGTAGCCCACAGTGGCAGATCAGACCCCTCTGTTCCAAATAAGTGTCAGCTAATTTCCTACCCTATGGTCCCTTAATTCTATTTGGTGCCTTTTCCCTTCCCCCCTCACTAATATATCAAAAGGAGCAGTAGAATCAGGGGGAGGCACAGTTAATGCTACCCCTCCCCTCCCTAGTCTAACCTTAGATGATGAGGCAGAGCTGAGAAAAGAGGTGATCTCCCAGTTTCATGCCCTGTTACAGCACAAGGAGGATGGACTAGCAGGGAGAGGGCAGCTTGTCACGGAGCCATTCAGGAAGGATCTCTCGGCAGATCTCTCTGTATTACATTAGGAAAATTCCCCTCACTGAAGTGAAGGCCTGGACTGTGGATGTTTCCTCTCCCTGGTTGTTTCCCTCCTCATCTAACATTTTTGATACTTTGCCCACATTCTATGGCTCAACCCTTCCCTCTCGCTCTTTTCCTTTCCCCTGGAATGCTTATGCAGATATTGAGCATGTGTTAGTCACTGGAAGAAAATCTGGATACAAGCAACTTTCGGGAAAGAGAAATAAATCAGGGAGTCTTGGAGGAAAAATTGGACTTATTACTGCTTTACGGGGCTAAAGGCACATACTAACAGACAGAGTTTATTTCCAAATAGATCATGCATAGATATGTCTATGATGTAGTATCTGAGTGCCTGTTACACATTAAAGAATTTATCCCCACAACATACATGGGAGGCAGAGGGTATTATTCCCATTTTAGAGGGGGGGTGGGTGGGAAGTGAGGCATGGAGAGATATGTTTTCTCCCCCTTCCCTGTAACTCCCTCCTATAGATTTTCCTATAGATGGAGATATTGGTCAAGCCCAAGGCTATAGAATATTTAGAATAGCCCATGAGTTTTAAATCTTCCATGTGCATTCCTGCTCCTGGCTCCTAGAACTTTATTTAATGCCATTGCTATGTGTATAACTGCCTTTCGGGTGGCTTGAACTGAAGTACACTTGGGTCCAAAGCAGACTGACAGCATGATGGGCCAACAAACTAGGTTTTTTTGGTTTTCAGTTTTACTGCAGCATAAAATGCCAACAGCTGAAGAAAGAAAAAGAAAGTCTAGCTGGAGAGATGTGAAACGAGGAGGTGAGGCTTGCCTCTAAAAATCAAGCTCCTGAAGAACCCTGTGGCGCAGCTAAGGGGACATTTATTTCTGAGCATAGCACAACCAATGGCTTAGCAGCTGCAGCTCCATCGAACAATCAATATTTGATTATTATTGGACACTGGGAGGAAATAAGAAGGGAAACCACAGGCCCCTTGTAAAAGCATGAGCAGGGAACAGAGTCATGGGAAACAGGTTGTTCAAGAGTTTACAGTGTTGCGTTGGACACAAGCATAGACCCAAGACAGCATAAGCTGACCCTCAGCCAAGCCTCGGTTTCTTTCCATATTGCTCCTTCACTGATATTCCTGCTAAATGTCTCCTGTCTGTTTCTAAAAAAGCGGCAAAGGGTCCTGTGGCACCTTATAGACTAACAGACGTATTGGAGCATGAGCTTTCGTGGGTGAATACCCACTTCGTTGGATGCATGTATTCACCCACAAAAGCTCATGCTCCAATACGTCTGTTAGTCTAGAAGGTGCCACAGGACTCTTTGCCGCTTTTACAGATCCAGACTAACACGGCTACCCCTCTGAAGCTGTCTGTTTCTAGTGGCCCCAGCAGGGCTGGCTTAAATAACCTTGGGTCAGTTTCAAGCAGGGAAAAGCATCATTGGTACACGTCATCAGCTTTCCTGTCTGTGGGTTTGCCCTGGGAACTGACTGTCCATTGCTGGAAAGGAGGCAAATCCTCACTAAAGACAAGGCCTTCAAATTGTTAAGGAAGGAAGTGGGTGACTGTGGTGACTGAATTGCAGAGCTAGGAAAACACTGAAGCAATCATTGATGGTTTATTCTAGTAACATTCCATCTCATTCAGAATTGTTCCATTGCATCTTCTTGGTGGGATGGGGGAAGGAAGAGAATCGGTTTGTATCTTACATTACTGCTACCAATCGAAGCTCTCAACTGGGGCTCCAAAGAGCAGGTATATGCTCCACTTTGCTCTTCCCTTTTGCCTGTCAGTGAACGGCCTCCATCTCTAATTTTCAGCCATTTGTCCCCTTGAGGAGAGCTTTGAAAGGGCCCCTTTGAGTGTCGTATATACTGGTCTGTTTTTGACAAAGTCTGAGTAAATGCTCCCCAGCAAGAAACACATCTAAGGGAGGGCGGATGAGCAGATGTTGATTGCCTCAAAATTATATAAACAATTATTTCTGCATTATCCTTATAATGAAAAATACCTAAAATTTCATCATTATGTAAAGAAATACCTTGTGCATCTGAGTTTTACAAACACTGTCTTAGGAAGAAAGTTTATTTATCAAAGATGTTCCGGCTGGTTTCCCTGTCACCAGAATTACTACATCTCCAAAAGTCAATTCCTGGAATTATTACTCATTCCTTGGTTGGGCCAAACTTCCATAAACTTCATAATTTCAAGCTGAAACCAAGAGGAATTTGGCCTGCGAAAGAACTGAGCAGTGAATCTAGAATTTGGACCAGTGGCTCTTGTGGTTCATCTGTCACAGCAACGATAGATTTATTGTTTGCTTTGATATTGCATCATGTTGGCAAACTCCCACAAACTGCCAGGAGCCACTACACTCACCGCTATGTGTCCCTTCTGAACTAAAGAGCATGCACCTTAAACTCCGAATCTTGCCCTGAACCTTTGAAAAGGCCAGAGATTCTAGTCAACCATTCCTTTAAAGAAAAGAAAAAGAAAAACCTCACTAGATGGGTTTGTCTAAGTCCTTCACATTCTTTATGTGCAGCTCTGGGAGCGGTTCCACTTTGGTTCATTTGGAGGTGAAATAAACAAATAATTAACTCTGAGAGGGGAAAATTCACATGGTTAAGTGCATTATATTCAGAAAGCAACCATTTGCTGGCTGTGAGGATGATCCAATGGGATTAACCTCAGGAGTGGCCTACACTGTGAGTCAGAGTGGAGTCCCATGGGAATTACCACTGTTTCAGGGTCCCAGTGTTAGTGGATTTAGCTGGCCATGTCATTAGATTGATGACTGGTGTTTTTTTATTTTTTAATCTTCCTCATCAGTTGTTGATTACTGGGAGGTGGCTGTCTTTATCATCAGATTCCTGCCAAAAGCAGTAATACTGTGATTTAAGCTACAATGGAAATGGAGAAACAAATGTGACTGACACAATAATGCTGAGTTAAATCGTTAACTGTCCTTGCCTGGGTGGGTGGAGAGGGGTCATGCAGTGAGACTCCTTTGTGGCCTACACTAGGGCAGAGGACAACGTTAGAACCTGACTGCTCAGTCCTCACTTCCTTTGGGGAGCAAATTGCCTGGAAAAGGACAGAAGGAGCCAGGACCATGCTCCGCCCTCTCACCAGACTGCAAATTGGAGCTCATGCACTGTGAGGAGCCATTTGAACCATTCTAATAGATGTGCACACTCAGTAGACCTGGGAGAGACCGTGCCTCCTGGACAGCTTTGTGCTTGAACAAAGCTGACCTTCCCAAATGGTGTTCTTCTAGCCAGGAGGAGGGACCTACTGGAACCACCACAGCCCAGAGGTGTCATGGTCCCTTGACATCCTCGACACCCCCTCTCCAGGGACTGGAATTTAGCCCTTAAACTTCTCAGGTCTAGGTTTACCCATGTGTAAAGCTGAGGATAGTCGTACCCGACAGTAATGCAATTTGGAGTAGTGGGGTGAAGTTAAGGAAGGGAAATGTACGTTGAATTTCAGGAAAAGCTTCCTGACCGTGAGTTATATTGAGCGTGGAATTGTCATCTTACGCAGCGGGGCGGAATGGCAGAAGTGCTATTTCCTTAGACATTTAAAACCAGACTGGCCAATGTGCTGGGAGGCTTGTTGAGGCTCTGATCCAAGCCCACTGAAGTCAATGGGAATCGGTCCACTGTATGTATTGTATGGGCTTTGTATCAGGCACTTACTGCAGAGACTGGCCTTGCATTGGCAGGGGATGGAGTAGAGGACCTAATGGCCTTCTTCAAGTCAGATTTCTATGGTTCTATGATTGTCCGATAGCTACGGACTTCAAAGGGGTGTGTAAGGCTTTATTAACTAATTAACTGATGTTTACAAAGCACTTAGAGACCCATGGCTGAGAGGCACTGAGTGCACAATATTATTAATTATTAATCTTATTGATAATGATGATTTGTATGACCATAGTGCCTAGGAGCCGAAGTCATGTACCAGGACCCCAATGTGCTAGGTGCTGTACAAACACAGAACAAAAGGACAGTCCCTGCTCCAAAGAGTTTACAATCAAAGTATAAGAAGAGGGAACAGATGGATACAGACAGGCCAGTTGGGAACTACATGGAAAGAATGAGACAATGCTGGTCAGCATAATAGAGAGGGGTGTTGCTATTATTGAGAGACGGTTCGGAAATGGGAAATACTTTCCATGAAATTTTTTTTTTTGGTAAAAACTGAAAACCAAAGGACTTCACTAAAAACCCAAAAATGGTTTGGGGTTTTCGGTTTTTCATAAAAATATTCAAAACATTTTAACAAAATGTCTTTTTTTTCCACAGGAATTATTCAACCAACTCTACTATTATTATTCTCTCTTGACTGGAGACTTCAGGACACTTCATCCTAAAGCCAGGTTATCTTTGTCATTCATCCCTAGTAGCAGTGTAAATAGCAGGTTGTTTCATATCCATATTTATCTGTTATGTAAATCTGTCCACTCAGCAAATTATTGACCAAACTGTATGCAACAGATTCCCAGTTCAGTACAGATCTTAAGCATGTGCATAGTCCTACAGACTTCATATGCCTGGTGAACTAGGGTGAGGAAGCTCTGAATTCAGTGCAACTACTCATGTGCTTAAGGACCTTGCTGAATAGGGGCTCTACACCCTCTATTATTCCAGCCTGTGAATGTGTTGTCACATTACTATAACTATGCCATGAAAATGTCCTAAGCTAATAAAGACCTGAAGATGATGATGTGCTTTTAATGTTTCACATAAACATTTGGGATTTGAGGAACTTGCAGCTCTCCCAAGCAAGTCAGAATAAATGCTTACGTGGGGGATAGGGAGGAAAAAAACCCAACAACTCTGAATTAAATTTTTGAACTTGACACCCTCCACTTTCCTACATGTTGCTCAACTCTAAACAGGGAAAATAAAATCAGCTTTGTTCGTGAGCATACGCTTTTGACATTTTTTCTTCTTGAAGTCTGTGAATTATTAATAAACTAATTTCTCTTTATAGTTCAATCTTTGGAGATTTAAAGTGCTCACTCAAATGCACTGAGCGGCAGGAATGCTTCAGCTCCAATCAGCTCCTGTCTTCTTTGGAAATGTTGGCCTTGAGGTATCTTTGCATCTTTGAAATCAATCTTTTATTCAACCGGGAATTTCTGATGGCTAGGAGGGCTAGTCTGTTAATTCTGCCTAATGACCTGTTTAAGTTCAGGGCATTTCAGTCAGCTAAACTTTCTGCTTATGGTTTGCACATGAATGATTTTTTCCTTCTTTCTTTTTTCACCAGATGGAAGCTAAAATTCTTTGTCAAGCAGTATAAGCAGTGGGGTTTGGGATGACCTAGGAAGACCTCCGAGTTACAAAAAGAAAAGGAGGACTTGTGGCACCTTAGAGACTAACCAATTTATTTGAGCATGAGCTTTCGTGAGCTACAGCTCCTTTTCTTTTTGGAAATACAGACTAACATGGCTGTTACCCTGAAACCTCCGAGTTACAGTCAGTGTAAGATCTTTCTGTTTTTCTGCAGCCAAGTTACTAGAGTTTGGTCAGTGTGGTTGGGTTACTGTCTATTGACATAGAGCACATAAAATACAAATGAGCTAGTATGTGCCTGTCAGTAAAGCTATGCTTGGGAGCCCAAAGCTTTGGGTTATTAAAGCAAGGAACATTAACAAGAGCTTCAAATGGACAATAGTGAAAACAAGAAATCAGTGCACAGTAGCCATATGAGGACATGTTTGTGATTTCCAGGACCCCTAGTAATTGCTTGGCCTCAATTTGCCTGAGGGTGTTCGTGGGTCAGATGATAAGTTTCTTTCCTCCCTGGTTCCCAGGGCTGAAAAATTGAAGGTGGTTAGTAGTGTTTGTTTCCCATCGGGTCCTGCTGCTGGAGAAGGAGCTGGGCCCAGCCCATTAACTACAGAAGTACGGGCATCTAAGCAATCAATTTATTTGCTAGTACTTTAGGCCCGGTGGTTTTGTATCATCATTCCCCACATCAAGAAATTTCTTCAGCCTGGGGCATTAATGGTCTGATACAACTAGCATGCCAGTGTCTGTGGAGGATAGGAAGGGGTGTGGTCAGAGCAATCTGACTCCAGCTATTCTGGATGGCAGAGCGGCCCATAGACAGCTGTGAGTAGCTGCCATAATTTAGAGCAGCCCTGAAGGCTCCTGGCCAAGCTCAGGTTTGAGGAGGTGCAAAGCTGGCACCTCTTGTGGTGGGTCTCCTGGGAGGGCTCCCTGAAGTATTTTGGAAATCAGGAGCATCACGTTGCCCCAGATGGGATTTACCTTAACATTGCTCTGCGTGTGAAGTAGCTGCCCTTGCTGTGTAAGGATGTGGAGCGGGGTGACAGAGACTGAAGGTCTTTCGCTCTCTCTAAAGGTGGAGCTGGGGACTGTGGGTAGGGTGGCTCCTGAGCGCATCCCCAGAATACTGAACACTCCGGTACGTCCAGGAACGTGATCCTGCCCTCGCTGGTGTGACCTCACACTCACTGTGTGTGCGAGGTCACGCTGCATGGAGGATGCCACGCTGCTTCCTCACCCGACTTCGCCACCACCTCACCTTTCCGCTTGGGGATGTGAGGAAGGGCTTAGTTTCCATGGCAGATGCTGCCACTGTCAGCTATGCTAAGTTGAAGGGTATAGAGGGTACTGGTTATGGGGGTCGAGGGCCCCATCTGGGCACGTGTCTACGGACTCAGTTTCCCCTTCGCAGCTACCCCAAAGAATGCACAAAAACTCATGGGGTTCAAGTACACCACCTCCTCGGAGTTTGGTTTGTGAATGAAATTGAGCAGTTCAACGCAGCTCAACACAGATCTTCCCACAACTTTGTGGTTCCTTCCCAAACTCAGGTTCTGCTGCCTGGATTCTCCAAAAGCCTCTCCCAGCTGAAGCTTTTGCTGCTGCTCCATGCAGATATCTTTCACCAGGCTTTCTGATCCGGGGCCTCCTATCTATGTGCAGGTCAGCTCCCTTCTAAACAAGCAGGAGCACTCTGAGTTACTGTGCAGTGATGTTTGGTTACTTGACCCAGCCACCAGCTGGAGCAGGGAAACCTGCATACACCTTAGGATCAGTTCACCATTACAGTGCTCTTTTCTTGATGCATGCAGTCAACTCTGGAGCCTGAAACGTGCATCACTTCTGCGTGGTGGATTCACTGAGGATTGGGCTGAGAGCCAAGAAAACTCATTTCACTGATGATTTCACACTGCATGTGAAACAAAAGCACTATGCAAGAAAGCAACACAGTTCTCTCCTTCTAGTCTCATGCTTATGTATATATATGTAAAAGGTCTTAATGAAATTTAAAACTAGGCTGAGTGAGTGCATTGCAAGTCACTGCGCTCCACACAGTCAAATAAAATATCAGTGCTCAATTAAGCTATACAACAGAATTTTATTTACCAGAAACACTTAACTAGGGAAAACCACATTAAACTGTGACTCATTAACAAAAATGTCCTCAGTGGAGCTGGGAATCCAGGTAACACCAAAGCAAAAAAAAAAAAAAAAAAAATCTGACCCCGGGAACTAAATAAAAAGCATTAAGAAAGAATTCAGGGTTTGTGTCATATGATTGCTGTATTCCTCTGCACTATTCCTCATTACCAAGGTGATTTGCATGAAAACTGTGGGCCAGATTCTTGCTCTCCATTATGCTGGTATAAACCTGGTGTGACTCCAGTGTGTTGCATAGAGCTGCATCCAATTTACAGCAGGAGAACTGTGAGCAGAATCTGAACTCCAGTTATGCGAGTACCTGTAACATCAGCAGGGATTGCAATAATATGTAGAGAAGCAGGATTGTTTCTGCATAAGATTTCTCTTTCCACTCTCCGTAAGGCACCAACAACTCTTTAAAACAAAGGAAACATTTATGAGCATAAGAGAGGAGGGATTTTTAGTTATTCATTTATTTATTTTACATACAGCTGGGGATTTCCAAAGGAGCTGAAAGAAGCTTGGTGCCCAACTTCCATCTAAAGTCAATGGGATTTGTGCACCTAACTCCCTTAATCGAAGCCATAAGGATTAGCTATAGCTTCCAAGCTACAGCCTATAATTAATCAACCTCTCATCTTAAAGGCGGAGTGGTCTGGCAGTTGGATGGCAAGACAGGGAGCCAGGAACGCTTGACTTGTGCTCCCCGCTCACTGTGTGGCCTTGGGAACTTAGCCACTTTGGGCAAACTCCAGAGATGGTGAAAGTGCAACACCCATGGAAGTCTCAGGGCCATTTCTTATGGTGGCGTCCATGGTGATGCCTGTTGGTCACACAACATGTTTAATCCATGGCAAAGTCATGTAACCAGCATTGATTTGGCAACCGGAGGGTCTGCACAATGAGTGTAAGTCCTTAATCTCTGTGCTGGTGCTACTGCCAGGGAAGGGACAAAGGGGGCATGTCATAAATATAAAGGGAAAGGTAAACACCTTTAAATCCCTCCTGGCCAGAGGAAAAACCCTTTCACCTGTAAAGGTTTAAGAAGCTAGGATAACCTCGCTGGCACCTGACCAAAATGACCAATGAGGAGACAAGATACTTTCAAAAGCTGGAGGGTGGGAGAAACAAAGCCTCTCTCTCTGTCTGTGTGATGCTTTTTCTGGGACCAGGGCAGGAATGCAGGTCAGAACTCCTGTAAAGGGCTAATAAGCAATCTAGATAGATATATATGCGTTAGATTCTGTTTTGTTTAAATGGCTGATAAAATAAGTTGTGCTGAATGGAATGGATATTCCTGTTTTTGTGTCTTTTTGTAACTTAAGGTTTTGCCTAGAGGGATTCTCTATGTTTTGAATCTGATTACCCGGTAAGGTATTTACCATCCTGATTTTCCAGAGGTGATTCTTTTACTTTTTCTTCAATTAAAATTCTTCTTTTAAGAACCTGATTGCTTTTTCATTGTTCTTAAGATCCAAGGATTTGGGTCTGTGTTCACCTATGCAAATTGGTGAGGATTTTTATCAAGCCTTCCCCAGGAAAGGGGGTGTAGGGTTTGGGAGGATTTTGGGGGGAAAGATGGTTCCAAGCGGGCTCTTTCCCTTTTATATATTTGTTAGATGCTTGGTGGTGACAGCAACAAAGTCCAGGGGCAAAAGGTAAAATAGTTTGTATTTTGGGGAAGTTTTAACCTAAGCTGGTAAAAATAAGCTTAGGGGGGTTTTCATGCAGGTCCCCACATCTGTACCCTAGAGTTCAGAGTGGGGAAGGAACCTTGATAGGGCAGCTTTTACCAATGTCAGCATTTATACCTCCAAAGGACTTGAACCATGATGCCTCAGTTTCCCCATTAGTGACTATGGGATAACATTTAACTATAGAGCTGGTTGAAATTTTTCTATCCAACACATTTTTTGGCCGAAAAGGGCCTTTTACCAAACACTGCCACTGAAAAATGGGGAAGGAGAGAGGTGGGACTCACAAAACAAATTTAGATTTCATAGGAGATTAAAAACCCTAATATAAGTCTATTGACAGGTTTCAGAGTAACAGCCGTGTTAGTCTGTATTCGCAAAAAGAAAAGGAGTACTTGTGGCACCTTAGAGACTAACCAATTTATTTGAGCATAAGCTTTTGTGAGATACAGCTCACTTCATCGGATGCACCCAGCAAGAAACTGCTGAATTTCTGAGTTTCTCGCTGGATGCATCCGATGAAGTGAGCTGTAGCTCACGAAAGCTTATGCTCAAACAAATTGGTTAGTCTCTAAGGTGCCACAAGTACTCCTTTTCTTTTTATAAGTCTATTGGTTTCAACTGACCAGTTAACTAATTGATGAATAATTAATGCTTTCAATATCCCTAGAGCAGGCATGAATTTGGCCCTATGTCTATAAAAGCACTTTGAAGACATAAGGTTAGTCAAAAGGTGAAATCCTTCCCCTATAGAAATCAATGGCAAATTACTGTTGACTTCAATGGAACCAAGAGTTCACCCTAAGTAATGTTATTAACAATATTTCAATACCTACTTCTATAACCTAATAAAACAAAATGGCAGCACTAAAGACAGCTGCCAGAAAAGAAGCCATTTTGCCTCCTTTTCTCCTTAGTTTCCTTTGGGTCCCCAAATTATAGAACAACAGTCTAGAACTGTGCAAAAAATTGCTTTTTTTTGGTTCACTGTCTGAACCAAGAAATCGAAAAATATTAATTCCAGGTCAAACAAAACATTTTGTTCAACCTAAATCAAAGCATTTTGTTCCATTTTCAGGGTTGTTTTTTTTTAAACCTTTAAAAATAAAATAGAGGTAAAATTTGATTTTAAAAAGTCTTTTCAAATTGAAAAATCAAAAAGTTTTCTTTTAAAAAAATCTCAGAATGAAATGTTTTTCATTCCAAAGAGGATGGCTCTAGACTGTTCTCAATGGTAGCAGATGACAGAACGAGGAGTAATGGTCTCAAGTTGCAGTGCGGGAGGTTTAGATTGGATATTAGGAAAAACTTTTTCACTAAGAGGGTGGTGAAACACTGGAATGCGTTACCTAGGGAGGTGGTAGAATCTCCTTCCTTAGAGGTTTTTAAGGTCAGGCTTGACAAAGCCCTGGCTGGGATGATTTAACTGGGAATTGGTCCTGCTTTGAGCAGGGGGTTGGACTAGATGACCTTCTGGGGTCCCTTCCAACCCTGATATTCTATGATTCTATGATTCTGGGGAGAGCTTTTTTGGTTTTTTGAAACCAAAACAATTGGGCCAATTACATGTGAATTCAAAAACTGTTTCAGTTGGCCCAAATCTGCATTTTTCAACAAAAAAAGTTTTTTCCAAAATATTGTATCCATCCCTATTTCATTCTTCTTTTTCTTTTAACAAATGTATTCTTTGCATTTCCTTTTAAGGGAGAAACAGATAAAATAAGAGAAAATGAGTTGCTACAGAGCAAATAAAAACTGTTTTTAAAAATCACCAAAATGATGGAAAATATGTCTATGAAAAAGCAAATGATTACTCTTAAAACAATGTGAGGCCAACAGTAGAAAGTCCCATTACTGGATGATGTGTGTTCCTTTAAGTGGTTGTTTCGGGTCTCTGAGGTAACAAAGTTGTCATGTGATGCAGCTGTTGCCATGGCAATAATCTGTAATTGTGCAGAAAATGCAGCGAACGAGTGTGCAACTCCTTAGTGAATTGGATGGAGAGAAAAATCAAACCCATGGAAGCCTTGAATTGATGATGTTATGAAACTGCATTGGATAAGTCTGCCCAGTTCAACACACTGAATTTGCTGTATTTACCCACCCTGAACCTTGCATCTACCTTTAGCTCTCTTTAAAAAATATTCTGCTCACTTTTACGTTCACAACTGGTAAATGGTAAAAATCTTAGCTAGTTCCGCATACACTTCCACGCACCCTCCTCAGAATTCAGGGCTCTCCCTTTACAATAAAGGAGGTGGGAATTACTGAAATTACAAGACCCATGATTTTCCAGTCATTCTTTTTATGCACAGGGGAAACAACAGGTTTAAATGTTGTGGCTTATTAAAATTACAAAATGGATAGTTTTTCTTTTTCCTGAAGGGGCAACATACAGCCTCCACTCCGTTTCTTTCTCTGCACTGGGATGTGTTTTTCCACTGGTAACTTGGTAACAGCATACACACATGAAAACACCCATTTGACGGCAGCATCCCTTGGAACAGGCTAACTGAAAACAGGGATGTAGAGAGACCATAAGATCAAGTTTTTGAAGCTTTCTTCCCTGTGCATCACTTAGGAAATAAGCTGCCAGAATTTACAAAGAAAACCCTTCAGCATTTAGGGGCATCTATCCATGAGATTATTAGGCTAAAAGTTTCCTTCCACCATCCATCTCAGAATGCCAGAGGAATCCCATGAGAACTTGCCTTATGGGCAAATCCCAAGAGAAGAACATCTGGATTTAAGATGCAGTGCCCTGTACTTAACCCAGGGCCATTACGAAAAATGATCTTTCCTTCTTCTTAGTAAATATTTATATTATGGTAGTGCACAAAGGCTGCAATCAAACTTGGAGCTCCACTGTGCTAGGCACTGTACAGACATAGAAAAGAGACAATCTCTGCCAAAAAGAGCTTTTTTTTGTCATTTAGCAAGTGGAATGAACTTCTCTATCCTCCGGACGAGCCTGACACAGCAGTTGGTGCAGCTGAACTGATTCCAATCCCTAAGGTCTCCTCTAGACTAGGAAAAATCGGTGCTTTGTTCTCTCAAGTTAGCTCAGTCGAGCCATTTAAACTCAACTGGAAAACCTCACTCTACACCAGTGTGGGCACAGTTTAAAATCTTTAGCTTGACTTTAGCAGGTCCAGTTATAACCTAGATTTTAACTTAGGCTGTGTCTACACTAGAGAGCTTACAGCGGCAGAGCAGGACCGATGCAGCTGCACCCGAGAGAGCTCTCCGGTCGACATAATGAAACCACCCCCAGCGAGCAGTGGTAACTCTGTCGGTGGGAGAAGCTCTCCTGGCAACTGAGTGCTGTGCTCACTGCCACTTATGCTGGCGAAACGTATGTCACTCAGAGGTGTGGTTTTTTTCACACTCCTGAGTGACAAAAGTTTTGCTGACATACATGCTAGTGTAGACATGGCCTCCGTCAGTTCAGCAGGTGCTAAAGTACATGTTTTGTCATAACTAAGGGTTTAGAAGGGGTTGATTAGATGGAGCTAGAGAACACAATGCAACATCACCCCTTTAAATGCTAGTCTAGCCATGGCCTAAGTGTAGAAAGCGGCAGGTCAGGATTTGCACGGATTGAGCTAATCGGGGTTTATCCCTCTAGCTGCTTGTCCTGGTTTGCATTTGGGGTCAGCACTGGTGCAGCTACACCGACTGCAGAATCGGGCTGTTACTGAGGGTGTTACTCCCATCCACTTGCAATCCCTGTGTTGAAGGGAGGTTGGGGGAGTGGGAGAAAGAGAAACTATAGCTGGCTAAGGATTTGCTACTTTGGGACAGATTTTAAAATAGGGCTCTGATGAATCAGCTACTGTCGCCTTATCAAACCATGACCCGAACCTCCTAAACACCAATTTGCTCTGCAAATTGCTTATCTGAAGAGGAAAAATACATCCAACATCAAACAGAAACAGGACTGAACCTCTCCAGGGATGTCTAGCTGGGAGCATTCCATGGGTTGGCAGACACACGCTAGTTGGGCTCAAGTGAACATCCTCAAAACAGCAGCATGAAAAATTGCAGCAGAGCTAATGGAACGAGCAAGGTGCCCAAGTATAAGCCTGCCCCACCCCCTGGGTCTGCAGTCGCGTGGCTAGCTCGTGCTGTTCCCCCTTCCCTCGCACGCTGTAATGCCCACATGGCTATTTTTAGTGCACTGGCTCAAGCAGATTTAGAGCATGCCTGTCTACCGGGGCAGGGAGGCTGGAAGGCTGGTTCCCAGATGCAGTATAGACGGACCCTAAGTGGATACAAGGTATGTGGTCCAGCTTTGGTAGGTAGCTTACTCTCCAATGGCCTTCCTCCAAGTTTTCTAAAGAGATGGAAATGCCCCGGTCTTGTGCCAGCAATGCTGATGGAACTGTCTGCCTGCTAGTCAAAACAGCCTGCTCATGCCCACTTCCCAAAATGTCTGACAGGGCTGAAGTTGGCCCATCAGGCGACAGCTCAATTCGAAGCCCATCTCCTCACCATGCCCCTGTTAATTAAAACAGGAAGTATCTCACAGCTCTCCCGCGCTGCCGAGCTCTGCCTCCGGAAAGCCAACTCAATGATAAAGTTTCACTGCCATCGGCTTACTTCAAACCTTCTTGCTGCTTCTCTCCCAGACATGGGTGACTTCGGAGCCCCGTTGGGATGGCTCATCCCTGTCCTCACACCCTGCACTGTGAAAAGGCAAAGCTGGTAGAACTGTTGTGGGAAACCAGGAAGTGGGCTCCGAAATGCAGAGATTCTGCAATTAAGCGCTTAGAAATGCTGTGACCGCCTGACTCCGTGCGGCACCATTTGTCAGAGAGCATCTCATGAGGGCTATTCACACATGTATTCAATCTACACACACACATAGACAAACACACACACACAGAGGGATCACTAGCCTGCCAACTGAAGGCGTTCCCATCTCTAGACAGTTATGACAAACTGCAGCCTTTTTACTACCTTGATAAACATAATGGGCCACTTTTGTAATTTTAGCTATAAATGCACTTCTGCTAGATCTCAGGACAGCATTCCAGTGTGAGAGAAAGAGGAATAAAAGAAGTTCAGAAATAATGTGGTGACAGGCCAGAGAACAGAGCCCACAGTTGTAACTCACCCACAGAGTGTTTCTTGTGAAAACAATATCCTCCCAGCTCTGTCTGAAATGCTCGCTGGCTTCCCTGCTTAAAGGAGCAATTTTCCAGGGCTATATTTTAGATGTTCAGTTTACTTCTGTAAACTGCCCACAACTTAATTCGTCACTGCCCTACTCCTCTAATTCAGTGTCTCCGAAGTCACTCATACGCACAGCCCACTGCCCTGAAAGTCATCGGCAATCATCAGTATTATTTATTTATGTTATGTTATGTATTGGTCAATAGGGTACAGCCTAGGAACCCCAGTCAATAATCAGGACCTCAGCGTGCTAGGAGCTGTACAGACAAGTGTAAAGGAAGACAGTCTGTGCACTCTCCGGTGCACGATCTGAATGGGAGACCAGACACAATGGCTGGATGAAACAGACAGCGCCGGCTCTAGGTTTTTTGCTGCCCCAAGCTGAGGTGGGGCTGGGGCTCACGGGCGGCACTGGAAGCGGGGGGAGCGATGTCCCCTTCTCCCAGCGCCTGCAGGGGCTGTCCCCCCGCCCAGCCGCGCAGAGAAGCCCCCAATATAAGGGGTGGCCCAAGGCCGCGCAGCAGCCAGGACACAGAGGAGGCGGCACAGCCCCGGCGCCCCGGCAGGACTCACCCTCTCCTCCCCAGGGAGCGGCTGGTCCCCAGCCTTTCAGCATCCCGGGGCTGGGGCTTCCCCTTCCTGCTGCGGCCGGGGGCGCGGCGCCCTCGCCCCGTCTAAGTGGCGCAGCTCCGAGAGCGCCACTGCCCCGAAAAGAAAGGACGTCCGGAACGCCGCCCCTGGAAACGCACCGCCCCCAGCACGTGCCCGCTTTGCTGGTGCCCAGAGCCGGTCCTGGAAACGGACAAGGAAGTGAGAGCAGATTGTGCAGGTGAAGTGCAGAAAAGCAGAAGCCACAGTCACACCAGATGGGTGGGTCTAAAGAGAGAGACGAGTCACAGACACCTAGATGATGGGCCTGTGTGACTTGAGGGGGTGATGGTGGAGGGTGGACAGAGATACAGAAATGGGGGAAGGCTTGGTGAGGGGAAAGGATCATAAGCTCAATTGCGGCCATGTTGAGCTCAAGTTGCCAACTGGACATCCATGAAGAGATGCCAAAAAGACAGCAAGAGATGAGAAGAGAGAAGTTTCTAGAGAAAATCGTCTGCATAGCGTATTTGAAGCCAGACTTGTGTTTAAAAACAGCTGGACTTAAGAGGGTAGCATAAGGAGAACCTGGGGCCA
Organism: Lepidochelys kempii; assembly: GCF_965140285.1. Taxonomy (NCBI): domain Eukaryota; kingdom Metazoa; phylum Chordata; order Testudines; family Cheloniidae; genus Lepidochelys; species Lepidochelys kempii. The sequence continues at coordinate 2,830,329 of NC_136387.1, read as the reverse complement.
AGACAGACCCTCTCATAGAGAGAGAAAGGGGAAGCAGAGGACTTATCAGATGAGACACTAAAGGAGCCATCGCAGAGCTAGGAGGAGTGGAGAGTTGGCTGAAATGTTTCTGTCTAACCTGTTCTTTGAAGGAATTTTTTTTGGACGGACAGGTTGGCAACCAAAACATTTCAGTTTTTAGTTGCTGAAACCTGATACATTTTCTCTTTTCTAACAAAACCTGAAAAACGTCAAAGAAAGATTTTGACAAAATGATACATGTGGTTGTGATGGGTGGCCCCCCTACTCCAGGGTGCCATCTGATGTACTGGAGTCCCACTGAGCCCGCCCGTTCCACCAGCCTGGGCTCCCTCACCCTGTCCTGCTGAGCCAGGTCCTCAAGCATCCTCCAGCACATACACATGTAGGGACACACCCAGCTGCAGAAAGACACAGACACTTTGAAATCAACTCTGCATGGGAAGAATCAGCTAGGGGATTGCCCAGCACACAAGTGCACACCCCCTCTGGGGTGAAAACCCAAAATTGTATTGCCTTGCGCTGCATAGAGAACTGTACAGCGTAAGCTCATAAAAATCGTCCCATCCCTCAATGTGCAGGAAGATCTGCACAGCTTTTCACCCACCAGTTATGAATTGCACAAACTGGTTTAGAGAAAACAAAATCTAGTTTATTTAACTACAAAGGATAGATTTTAAGTGATTATAAGGGATAGCAAACAGATCAGAGCAGATTACTGAACAAATAAAACAAACGTGCAAACTTAGCTTAATACACTAAAGAAACTGGCTACAAGTAGTAATCTCTCAACCTAAATGTTGTTTTAAGCAGGTTGCAGAGTTTATTGAAGACAAACTGCTCTTGCTTGTAGCTTAGAACTCCAGGTATTTCTTTCACAGGCCAGACACCTTCTCACTTGGGTCCAGTCCTTTCTTCCCCAGATCAGTCTTAGGTGTTTTCAGCAGACATTTTGGGTGGGGATTCAGTGAAGACCCAACCCTGATTAACTCACTTCCCAGCCTTAAATAGGATTTACACATGGCAGGAATGCTTTGTTTCCCAGTTTGATCCCCACCCCCTTTGTGGAAAAATACTAGGAATCCAAGATGGAGTCCAGTACCAGGTGGATCACATGACCCTGTAGTGTCAAAGCAGCCATAAATCCTCAGGAAGACTTCCCAGGAAGGTGGGAGATTAGCATCTTCAAAATCCTATTGTTCTCCCTAATGGCCCATTGACTAACCAGTCATTTTGTCTGGTGAGCGTTGCCCAGGTGCAAACCCATTTGTAATTGTTACATAGTCAATATTCCTAACGTCAGATACAGAAATCATACAGGCATACAAATAGGATAATCACATTCAGTATATCATCACCTTTCCACTGATACCTCACATGACCCATCTTGCGTAAAACACATTTTAGTTACGCCATATTCCTATCATAACAATATCTCTGCGAAGAATATGGGGTGTGGTGTCACAATGGTTTTGTTGGAATTTTTCTGGGGACCAATTCTAAGCACAGGTGTGTGCTCATGACAGGGTTACTAGCCAATCAGCGGGGTCACAGCTTAATTGCATACATTTTTTTTGAATTGACACAGGTTCCAAGAACAAACTCATCCTTAAGATGAGCAGGTTCAACTCCCATTGAAGTCTCTGTACCAAGATGTGTTCTAAATGGTGATAAATCTCCAGTAACTGGTCCTAATTCATCATTCCTTTTCGACCAACTTACACCTAGGTAACTTATATCACTGCTGAATTGGCTATTGGACTGGACTGGAATAATGGCAGGGCTGCTGACTGAAATGCTTTGAGAGAGCTGGGTGAGAAAACATTCAACAAGGCCAGGCCTGCACGGGTAGGCCTACCCAGGTCAGGGCTGCCTGACACATGCCTGCAGACTCAGTGTTTGGCTTCTTCTCAAGCTTGAGTCCAAGAAATAATCCACTCACCGGTATAAAAGAAATGTAGAATCTAGGGGAAAACACAGCGTTGTCTGTGGCTATTCCAAAAAATGGAGGCCCAGTCATAATGTTTTCATACTGTATAAGACATCGTTCTGTTCAGAAAATAAATAATGCAGCTATGTACTTCTGAATAGTGAAGTTTGCATGATCTGGTTGTACGATATGCTCCACTTTTCCGTAACATCTGGTTCTAGCCAGTTGCTATCAGACTCTTAGGTTTACAAGCACTAAATTCACTCAGTTTTTAATGCAGAGGAAAATACAACCCAAAAGGCATAATGTTTACAAGCATTTTTTTGTAGGAGTAGAGACACGAGGCCAACTTCTGTGTTCAGACAGAGCCCAGCCTTTGCATTTTTGGGTGAGCCTTCCAAACAGTTTTTGAGGCTACTCCCTTTCAAGCCAAACATAACTAATTCCTGTCAGCTATTATCACTCCAGTATGGACCAGCTTGGCCTAAAGATTTTAGGGAAGGTCAATGAGAGGATTCCTTGGAAATTCCCCAGATATAACTGATTTGTACATAAGATGTGTACACATATGTATGCACCCGCATGTGTATATGCTTTACTTTGTTTATTTATTTCATTGTCAACACATGCAAACACAAAATAAGGCCCTGACCCTGCAAAGACTCATGCTTGGTGTTGCAGTGCGTAAAGTTAAGCCCATGCATGCATCTTTGCAGAACTGCTGCCTGTCCAAAGGAGACAGGCCAGATGACAGATATCTGAAATCACAGTCCACAAAAGCACCACCCACAAGCCAGACTCACCCCTTCCAGTCACTCATAAAAGAACAAATAAAAAAACCTTCCAATTTCAAGTCTCCCAAAACCACCAACCCTTCAGAAACCCCAAAGCCCCACAAATTCCCCCCTCCTGATCCCTACAGCACATAATGTACACAGGCCCTTAGAGAAGAGATGGCCAGCTCTTGGCTTACACAACTGGTATGTTGCTGAAGCCAAAACATGATCATTTCACAGTTGCTTTGTCCTCCAATCCATTGCCCTGCTTGTTTTCGTCCACCCTGTTGTCACTCACCATGTGCTAAGATTGTAAGCTATTTGGGACTGGAACTGTCTTTTATTACATTTGGTCTTAAGCTGGATCCTGAACCAGGCATTACTGCAATGCTGCACCTAATACTGATCCAACTAATAATTAATATTGGATTCCTTTGCTCTGCAACCAGAACAGATATGCATCTTAACTAGAATTTAAAAAAAAAATCCTAATAAGGCCATTCTAGGACCAAAGGCGATGTTTCTGCACCTCAAGTGAAATTCAGCCCAAGGGTTACTTATTGGAGTCACACCTGGAATGAATCTGGACCATTGAATAATGTTTTTCTGCCTGTTTCCTTTGAAGAATGAACCTGTGTCATCTTTATATGTATATGTATTGGGTAAATAGCTGCACAAGCCAAAAATTCCTTATGAATGACAGCTGAAATTCTATAAGCAAAGCCTTTGTTTCTAGTAAGAATCAGAGGTAAAATAAATGTTCCATTGTAAAGATCTGGGCAGTCTACTCCCAGGCTGACCTGTAATGGCACGGCACCAGTTCAGACCCTGCATTACTACATAAGGTTGCCACAGTTATTTGTCTGTTGTTACCAAACATTACAACTAAATCTATTTTGTGGTCATATAGGCAGGAAAAGTGACATCATGCTCGAAACCACTAATCCAAAAAGCTTTGGAAGTCATAAGACAAACTGCATTCTAATTAGGAATAAGAAACAATGACATTTGAAATGAAGAAATGTCTTGGATTATTTTTTTTCCCTAATCCTCCTTTGGCTTCCCTTCAGGCCAAAGCCATGACAAGTGCATGAGGGCTGATAAAAACCACACACCTCTGAGGTCATTGCTAGGGGAGGTTAAAAACATTTTTTACGCGAAATAAGGGAAAAATCCTTGTGTTGAGTGTCATGTCTCCATAAATGCAGAGTTTGGGAATTTGCAGCACTGGGGCTGTAGCATAGAACCGCCGAGGGGGCTCTTCACAGATGATCACAGCTACTCTTTTCCAACTGAGAATTAAAAAAGACTATTTTAAATGCTACAGTTTAATAAATTGATTACTTGGTGACCTTGCGTGAATCTAGGCAGGTGGCAGTGACAGCAACTGAGTGACTCAGTGGTGGGAATATTCATTGTCTGGGAATAACCAAGATTACTCCCAAGAGATGCACCATTTCCAGAAGTCTGCAGATCTGTCCAGCTCACAATGGTGATGACTAGAGCTGATCAGAGAAACTGCAAAGGAATCATATTCTGAAGGAAAATATAGTTCCATCGAAATGGAAACACGTAGTGAAATCACTCCGTTTTTCTGGGATCTCATTTTAGAAGAGAACAAGAAAAAAAGGGCCCAGCCATGCAGAAATGTCCCATTTCAACATTTTCAGAATGAAACATTTTGATGTTTCATTTTGAAATGACTTTTTGTTTCATTTTTTACAATTTTTATCTATTAGAATATAATACAATCTTTTAAAAAAATCAAACTCAAAATGAAACATTTTGATCCACCAACATAATTTTTTAAAAAAATATTCCTTCACCGAGAATTTCAAAATTTTTGGTTTTCACTCCTGATCAGATTGAAGCGAATTTCAGAATCTCAAAATCCTCTGCAAAATGGAACTTCCTTCCTCTACACAGCAATCCTGATGTCCTGCCTATACACGGTGTAATACTTGCTTTAAAGATGACTCCTAAGCACCACTGTAGTGCCCAAATGCAAAAAGTCTTCCAAATAAATTATTGCTTATCAGTGGCACTCCAAGTCTAACTTGCACTCCAAGTAGGCCTGGATTATGCAACTCACATGAGTAGCCCCACTGAAGTTAAAGGAGAAAAGTAGTCACTCACAGAGAGATCCAGCAACAGCAATATAAGACATCAAATCGCTCAAATATTTCCAATGTGTGTCCCATTAGAGGATCCGTAACGTAACAAGTTCAGGCAAATGGGATCTCCAAAAGCTTCCTGCTGCCATCCATCTCCCAGCTGTCCCCGTCTGGAGGAAGAAATAATGAGAATAGTTACAGAGGATGCTGCAAAGAATCACCTACCAACACACACCTGCCGAAAGGTTGGATTAACTGTCTGGTCGTTTTAGGAACAGAATAAATCTTGACATGTGTTGAAAAGGCATCCTCACTCATTTCAGAGTTCCCATTCTGCTGGGTTTTGTCTCAGTCAAAGCTGGTTTTCTAAAAGCACCGTTATTAATATTGAATCTGCACCTTGCATGCACCTGCGGGCTTATCTATGGGCTATTCTTAATTCATTTGATTTTTGATAACCTTTTCGGGGGTGGACACCAGCTTTACGGGTGCTGGGGTGAGACCACTGATTTGTTCAACGTTGGCTCACTGAACAGGCATCAGATGGCAGCAAGAAACTATTGTTTTATTCCAGAAGAGAGAGAAAGAGAGAGAAGTAGCTTGACAACTTGATTGTATAATCCAACTCTCCACAAAATTAGAGAGATTCTGCCCTCAACTACATCTGGGCTGACCCACTGAAAACAGGGAAGGCAACAGCTGGATGAGTGTGTGTGTGTGTGTGTGTGTGTGTAATGTGCTGTGTAAGTTTGTGTCACTATTTACATATTAATTAAAATCTGAATTCTAACCATCATTTATAGGTCCTTCTGATTTACACTGCTACTTTTCTTTTTAATGGTCGCAACAGCAATAATGTCCTATGATAATCCGTCCTTCCTCTGCAGCGCCTGCCACTGGCCACTCTTGGGGAGTGGATACTGAACTACAATAACCAATGGCAATTTTTGATAATTCCTATATTTTTTGTTCCGTCATTGGCTAGTAGTCTGAAGTGCCCTGGACTCTGGCAATCTCCTATATGTAGTTGTGTATCCCAGATGTTAAGGGCCTGAGCCAAAGCCCATTGCAGTCCACAGGAGTCTTTCTGTGGATTTTAATCAGCTTTGGATCAGGCCCCAAAAGTGCCATGTTATTGATTCTTTTATTATTATTATTATTGATTATTTGTATTGCTCTAGCCCCTGGGAGCCCAAGTTACAGCCCAGGGGCCAGGTGCTGTACAAACAGAACAAACAGTTCCTGCCCCCAAAGAGCTCTCAGAATTTCATTGTATGATAGGCAAAATGTGAGATAGGATTAGATACAATGTGGGGGGAAACTGTAGCAGAATGTCCCTCTGCCAGCTCCCGAACTCAGTGAAATCTCATCTTCCCATTATAAACAGCACTTCAGATTTAAACAGCAGAATCCAGTCCTCTTAATTTCAGATAAACAATATGTCATCTCCAAAGTGGTTACGGCACCAGTTCTGAAGCAATTATTAACTTTTCTTTCTAACCTTGCCTAAAAAAGACTTTTAAAAAGTGAAAAACGTTTTTTTTTTCATTTATAAATAAGAGTCAAGTACTGAAATGATTTATTTCTAGATATTTATTTAGTGTAGTTACTGTTTTGGAAACTAACGTGTCATGAGAGTATTACATCTCCAGCCTGGACTGATGCAACAGTCCGTCATTTCTGCAGGCTATTTAAGAAAATGAATGTTGGGATTTTATCAGTAGTTTATACTTGCTATCTGATAATTACAGTGGTGTTTGGTTATGGGAACAAAAGTCAGATGAAAGAGGACATCATCATAACAGCATATGCTATTCCTCATGGTGCTCCTGACAAACAAGAACAACAATAAAACAAAGTTAGGTGAAGGGCTTTTTTTCTCTGAATAAATTTCCTTCTGTTTGCGAGCTTCTCCCCATTTGCCATTTGTACAGAAAGGCCCCTGTTAGTCATTCCTTGTTATAGATATTGTACAGTAAGACTTGTCCAAAAATATGCCAAAGAGCTTTTGTAAGTGAGATGTCTTTATGCTGAGAACCAACATTTAGTGATCAGACTGTGGTTCTCCCTTAAAACTTTTCTGTGTTGCATTTGTAATTAGGTAAGTTGCCACAGTACTGAGAATAGAGCACAACAAGGGAATAATATGAATATTGCACTAACTGTGAGCTGTAGCTCACGAAAGCTCATAGCTCAAATAAATTGGTTAGTCTCTACACAAGTACTCCATTTCTTTTTGTATTTACTTAGAAAGGCAATTGAGAATGTTCTGAGTGCATCCTCTGTAGAGAATGGAAGTTCACTTTTCATAAGTTTGATTAATGTGATTTCAAGTGTTGCTGTATGTTGTCAGGTACTGTAGGGCATTTGTTTCAGTGAAGATAACATTGAAAATGGGAACTATCTGTGCTCGTCCAAGATTCCGACACAACAGAAAACAGATCCCTTCATCATTTCTGAGAGTTTGTCAGTGCAAGATTTTTTTCAGGTCTTGTATTCAAATTCCATTGTATATGTACTTGGGATTTATTAAATACACAAAGAACTCTGCAAGTGCAATCCCTTTTGCAAATGTTTGCCTGCAAATTTTGATTTCAATATTTTCTGATCTTGCCTATGAGAAAATTACACCCCACATTCCAGAGCAGCCAAAGTAGGCATGCCACCAAGCAGAGGGAAATCAGCAGATCCTGGCTTCTCACAGCTCAGAAGAAAAGGGGTTGTCTGCAGTCCTCAGTAAACCGAAGAGCTGTTGAGTAAGATCTCATTTTAGAGGTGTGAGAGGCAGTGTTAATTTGTAATGACAGAGGTGCCGGGGCTCAAGCAATTTTTTTACTTTCATAACTGATGCATCAAACCCAGAGGTGCCGGGGCTATGAACTGCCAAGCCTAGAGGTGCCAGGGCTCAACCTTGGCACAAATTAAGCACCAGTGAGAGGTCTACAGAACATCAAACCCCCCAAACTGGGAAGCAGCTCAGAAGCTGTCAGTTATCCTGAGCTTAGTTGTTCTGGAGACCTGCAATCAAGTGTTATCTTGTCCCAGTTTGGAAAATGGCTGCCTGAATGTGAAAAGCCTGAAGTGTGGCCTGTGCACATGGACTGAAGAGGCAGAAATATGAGAGTGCTGTTTGTGCTAAGAACAAAAAATTATCAGAACCAGGGTCCTAAATAAATAACATGATTTAAATTTTATTTTGAATATATTTGTATTCCAGTCGCACCTAGTGGCTTCAGCCGAGATCAACACCCCATCATGCTAGAAAAGCTTGCAATCTATGCTTATAAAGCGGGGAAGGGGGGAAGAAAGAAGTAGTATTTACCCCCCTTTTATAGATGGGAAACTGAGGCACAGAGAAGGTCGGTGACTTTAAGGGTTGTCTTTTTCTCCTAGAGGAACACAAGGGTAAATGCTGTGATGAAAAGTAATAAAAACAATTTTGAAAAAAAGGTAAAGCTAGGCCTCTCACTTGAGGAAACAGAATAGGTGGATCAGAATTAATACAAGCCCTTTAAATAGATGCCCTACCAGCGCCAGATGGGAGAGGTAAGAAACATTCTACTCTGACAATAAATGTCAGCTTCCCCATTGGATACAAAACAGTTACATTTTCAACCTCTAGTTGCCAGGGACTCTGATGAGCATTTTCCTACCACAGACGTTTTGCAGGCAATGAGGAAAAAATGCCACATGCCAAAGGCATTAAAAGAAGGGCCAAACATGAATAATTCATTTGGAATTCACTATGACAGTATTAGTCATAATGAAACCTAAGCTGGTATTAACATGTGGGTAATAGGTATGGTACTTCCTGAGGCATCACTATTAATAAAGAACAAGTATTAATAAGAGCCTAAAAAAGAGGGATAGTGTTTCTGATTCTGTCTTCATGGAGCCCTGTCTGGGGGCAGTGGTTTCTGATCATCTCTGATAAAATACACCAGGCCAAAACCTAACGTTTCCTTTAAAAAAAACCCACTCAACATTGTAACAGGGCAGGAGTCAGGCCTAGACCTGGGCAAAAGTCTGAAAAATGGTGTTCAGAAGTGTTAGTTCAAATTCCAGAGAGCTGGTTGCTTTGACCACATTTATGCTCTCTTCTGTTTGCATTTCCACGGCATTCGTGCAAATGGATTTGTTTCCCCAAATGTGTGGGGAACAGGAATACCTACTGTCACATGAGAGTGCTGGAGTTCACACACAGTGTGGGTCGGGCTGCATCATTGTTGTTGTACTCGATTCTCTAGACCCCAAACTGAGATCAGGGCTCCCTGGTGTACAAGTGCATCGTTAAGCAGTGACCCAATAGGTGAGCAGAAACAACACACAAACCAAGCGCACACCAGGCAGGCCTGATTCCATCCAGTGTTCAATAGCTGCTATTAAAGCCATCCCTGGTTCGTTATTTTTAGTCTTTGAAGTCACTGAGACCTAAGTGTATGTTTAAAGTTAAGCACGTGCTTATGTGCTTTGCTGAATTGGGGCCATACTGAATAACAAATAGTGAATAATCAAAGATACAGTCAAAGTTAAAAGGTTGCAGACCACTCATACATGCTTGCGTAAAGCTTTTATCAGAGAATATAGTTGTAAAACATCAAAGTCTGATCAGAGATGATTCACAAACAGACACAAGGGCTAAATTCATTGGATGAATTGTGAACTATAAATAATTCGCTCATCTCTACCTAGGTCTATGTTAAATCTTAGGTTTGGCTCAGTTACGAGTCACTTTAGCCTCGTCCAAACCATCAGCTCATTCAGAAGACAGGCTCAGAGTACAGCTTCCATCCTCTGTTCCATCACCATAATCCTTAAACAATGAGCAAAGTGCACCTGCTCACATGGTTTGAGTTGAGAAAGCAATCTGACTGGCTAATGACGAACCTGCAATATGTAAGTATGGGATCCTAGCCACATGAGGTGAAACTAATTAACCAAAACATTAAAATCACAATAAAAGTTAACAATAGTTTAGTGCACTAATACCCGGCAAGGTGTGCGGCTATAATGCCATGGACATAATTCTGAGGTGCCGATTCACAAAGCTCTGCAGGCTTGCACGATATGAGATCAGAATGAAAGGCTGGACTCCACCCTGCTGTGCATTATTGCTTACACTTACTGTACACCAGACAAAGCAACTCAATTCCCTTCGGGTAGGTGCCTTCCTAATAAACAGGAATAAAAGTCATTCCACCGTCTTTTAGGCCTTGACACCAGTACTGCAGGTCTGCACAAATAAAGACCTGACATTTACCTTTCATAGGTTCTGCAGAAACCGAAGTTTGGGCTCTGAAGCTGTAGGAGCAAAAGAATATGAAGTTCAGCACCTCCCAGCAGTAATGTTGAAGGGAAAGAGTTAGAGATGAATCCTGACTGCGAGAGCTGAGTGCCCCAACAGGAGGGTCAGGCTGAGGATCTTTTTACCTGCTATTGTGAACCTGCACAAGTGCTGGGAACCAAACATATCTGGACACAAAAGGGAGCGAGTGTTTGGTTCATCCTTGAAGATGAGGACTCAGCACTGCATTGGTTGAGTGGTAACAGAGGGGCAGATTCTGGCTGGTCTCTGCATAGCGCACAGCATTGAGTGAAGGTGCAAGGAGCTTCCTTTGCATCCTATATTGAATGGTTTTCCACCTGAAGTACCTGTCCTCAAAGGGATTTCAGAGACAGCTTCCTTCTGAGTGCCAGTCGGGATTCACAATTCCCCAAGAAGGCCAAGAAAGGGAGAGGTCTATGGCCTTGCACCCTGTGAAACAGACCAGGAAACCCCATATGCACGAGGGGACTCAAGGGCAGGTTTTACTGGGCTCTCCTGGGAACATGTATCTCTGCATTTCCCCTACTGCTGTGCCTTGGGGGTACAATCTACCCTTTAGAGGTTTCAACCCACCAAAGTCAGTAAATTCATGTCGCTTGCATGACAATATGAGCTCCATGCATTGTGAACATTGTCTGCATTACAGAGCAGCCTTGCGTTACACGATTACATGACACTGGAGAGAAAGCATGCTTTGAAGATGTAGAACAGGTGTATGGTTTGTTATGACTCTTGCATGTGGACTTTGGGTTTCTTTTCTTCTATGTTCAAAATCTTTTTCATCTGTTTAAATAGGACTCTGCAAGTTTCACATTCCATATACATTCCCTTTGGTTTGACCAGCTCTGACTGAAAGCATCCATGCTTTCCATTTCTTATATTACTTATACATGGCTCAGTAGTAATACTAATGATAATAAATAATTTGTGCTTATAAAGGCCTTCTATCCCTGAACCTCAACACACTTGAAAACATTTAATTAATGGATTAATTAAGGTTCACAACAGCTCTGTAAAATTGATAAGTATTCCCATTTTACAGATAGTAATCGGAGGTACACAGGTTGTGTGACTTGCCCAGTGTCATAATCAGACCTGTAGGATATCCAGAAAGACAGCCCGGGACTTGTGTGGAGCTGGTCAAAAAACTGTGACTGAAAAATTTTCGTGCCAAAGAATAGGTTAGTCAAAAACTAATTTTTTGGTGGGGAAAATGTTGTTTGATTAAACTTAGGATTTTTCTGGGAAATTTGGAGTAAACATAAAATGGAAATGTCTGTTTCGTGTTTCAAATTGAAATGTTTCATTTCAGTTTTGAAAACAAACAAACAAAATGAAAATGCCAGTTTCCTGACCCCTTTTTCTTTCTTTTTCAAAAAGATACCGTATTATTGGTCACCTCCTATCCTAAGTTGTTGTGTGGTGCTTTCTCTGTGCTATTTAATAGCTACAGTGCTCTATATTTCAGTGGTGAGTGCAGATATATACTGTTCATAAAGTGCTTTTGGGATCCTTTGGGGATTCCTCTTCCTTCTTAATAAGCGGGAACTAGGTAAAGCTATGAGACAGTGCTAGGTCAGCTTCATAAGAAAATAATCAGAAGGCTGTCTCCTCCCTATAAAGCTGATATACTTCTCACTTGTTTGTGATGTATTACTGGTTTTTAGCAGAGATTTTAAATAAGATTTTATTATAATATGTGGCATATATGGCAGGAGATTTCCTGTGGAATGTTTTCATGCAATGGCATCTGTTAAACAGCAGTGCTTTGTAATATAAAATGGAGTATAAGTATGTATATATCTTTTTATTTATACATGCCCTTTGGACATTCTCTTTTTATTTATACATATCCTAAGAAAAATGACACTTACAGGACTGCCAGCTAAAAAAAATGTTGGATTCCCATGGTGAGATTTGAAGGAATGTATTAAATTACACAGACACTATGCTGAATGCCTACTAAAGCCAATGGTGAAATTCCTGCCATTTGAATGAGTGTGATTAATCTTTTACTTGATGACACTGTTTGTTATGCTTAGCGAGTCCACATGTGATTAGAATACAGCATATAGTTCACAAACAAACACAAATGTACATATGGTGGGACTGCATATGCCGTAGATTAAAAGCCTAGTTCCATAGTCTTCCTCATGTGGCATTTCCATTAAAGTTAATGGGTATTTCACTGGCAAATGCAAAAGTTTTTGCAAGATCAGGTCCTAAGCATGAACTGTGCAGGTAATTTGTGGGCTACGAGGCAATACATGGACATTAACAGTTTCGGATGACATCTTGAGAGCCAGTAAGTATGTGGCAAATCTGGATAGATCAGTTTGGAATATCACCAGAAACTGAGATATGTGTGTGTAGGGTTAGTCACATATTTCCTGTGCTGTGTATTTTATATTGAATGGACCACACAAGATTTTATAAGAAAATCCTATTTCAAAAAATGTTCTAAAGTCACAGACTTCTGATGCTGGTGTAGCCAGGAGGAATAACTTTTCATCATCCTCTGAGGAAGGAATTTTTGCTACCTTATATCATTTATATTAATTTGAAAAATGAAGAATTATATTCCAGACGGGACTACATAAGAAAGTTCAAACCTGAATCTGAACTACAAGGCCTGGACTGGAGGGCGGGGGTCAGTGTACAAGAGAATGTTTGAACCTTCTGAGATTCCATCACCACTATTATAACTGCTGTTTATGTAAATTTGATATAAGAAAAAATCCCAACCACGGTTCATGGGAAGTGGTAAACTACTGAGTCACGAGTAAGGCAAAGGATATTAGGCCCCTGCCAATATATTAACAATATTTTATAACATAAGTGTTTTATAACTTTTAGGGTTAGGGAAATATACTTTTATATGCTCTAAATATGATAGATCTGAAAATTTAACATCTCTGAAGTTTTACCCATGACACAATAATTTTCCTTAGGCCATAGTGTATCTCCTTGGAAAGGAAACCCAGATGATCATAGTTAAAAAGACAAACTTACAAACTTACAAAGTATCACTTGCCTGATGCATATTTGTAGTCACGGGCCATATACTCAACAGGTATAATTCCACTGAAATCAAAAGAGCTGTTTTTACAGTGCCAGCATTTGCACTAATTTCTCTCCAGTTCTTATGCAGATAAATTTCTGCAGAAGCCCACACAAAGGCAAATGATCACTAAATGTCAGTACAATTCCCAAGCTCTTCCTTGGGTAGCTAGCTCTTCTGGTAACATGCCATCCTGTCACAGACCTTTAGCCACACAGCATTTCGTCTGCGACATATGTCTGCAGTGAGATCTCTTGGCATGCCGTTTCACTTCCTGAACCGTGTCACTTAACATTTCATGGGCAGTGTTTGGTCACAGATATTTTGTTGCACAACTTTTAGCCACCCTTTTTAAAACACCTTTCCCCTGTGTTATGGGCCTGTGCATGCAGATGTGCAAGTGCAGAGGGTGCGGAAACATTCACCCACTTGCATAGAAGCCAAGAACAACCACAATCCCTGAGCTCCCCTGAGCAAAATGACTACAACTTTCGAGCACCTGTATGGCACAAGCCACCCACCCTTGGGCAGCACCCAGTTAAGCTGGCTGCATGTAGAGAGGGCATCATGCTCCACTGTTTTAATGTGCGGCCCCCATAGGTGCACTCCAGCTGGGAGCTGGGGGGAGGGATTGTGACTCTGCAATTTCCCCAGTGCAGGGACGTGTCTATCAAGCACAACTGAGCCTTATGGCCTGATCCAAAGACCATTAAAAGACTTCCACGGACCTTACTGGGCAGGCCCTACATGCGAGATCTGGCATTAGGGGGGCTTATAAACCCATGCCGCCCCAATGTGTATGCTGAAGACACATGAAGTCTGTAACCAACTATGATGCCACTGATTAAAGAGCCTGTGGCAAGTTTGTCTCAGTGAAATGTCCAGCAGTGAACACAGAATCCTGCTACAGCAGACACAACCCTCAGATCTTCCAGTCTGGCAATGTGTCTCCAGCAGTGGGCACTTCCTGGAACTTTAAAGTGAGGCAGACACCCCCCCTTTCTCCAATGCAACTAGCCAATGGTGTGGGCTGTGCATGGGAACTATGGGCAGGAATTCCTTCCTGACCCCCACAGGCACGCAGTTTATGACCTGAAGCATGGTATTTCCTCACACTTCATAAATGTTCATCCCAGTAGCTACAGATGTTGTTAGTCTGTTAAGTAGATGTGCACAGAGAGCAGTGCATGGTGAAAGGTCTGCAAGTGAGAGGAAATGGAACCAATATAAGAATGGCCACACTTGCTAAGACTAATGGTCCATCCAGCCCAGTACCCTGTCTTCTGACAGTGGCCAATGCCAGGTGCCCCAGAGAGAATGAACAGAACAGGGAATCATCAAGTGATCCACTCCCTGTCACCATTTCCCAGCATCTGGCAAACAGAGGCTAGGGACACTTCAGAGCAGTGGTTCTCAACTGCTGCATATGCAGCTCTCTGTGTTATGTGGGCCACATCCACACAACATATATACTACCTGTATGGCCCTGAAAATGTCACATGGGCCGCAGCTGAGTGTGTTGATTGGGCCACAAGCAGCCCACAGGCCACGGGTTGAGAACCACTGCTTCAGAGCATGGTTTTGCATCCCTGCCCATCCTGGCTAATAGCCATTGATGGATTTATCCTCCATGAATATATCTAGTTCTTTCTTGAACCCTGTTATAGTCTTTACCTTCACAACATCCTCTGGCAAAGAGTTCCACAGGTGACTGTATGTTGTCTGAAGACATACTTCCTTTTGTTTGTTTTAAACCTGCTGCCTGTCAACACTTCTTGAGCAACGGACAAAAAAATAATTATCGGCCAATTTGAAAACATGACCTTGATTTTTCATTATAGCAGTTGCCTGAGTGATGGTTTAGCATCCATATGTGAACATGTTGAATTAGTACTCAGGAAAAAATAAAAGTAACAATCAACATTTGGGCCCTAATGTCTGTCACTGCACTCTCAGGTATTTAAGAGAATGAAGTAATGACTTCAATATCAAGGTCATTTTCATTTTCAGCTGCATCAATTATTGCACTTTCTCCTGGCCAAGGTATCTAGATACCTCTGCACAACACTAACTGACAGGCAAATGTAACACTGGAAAAACTTACGGAGTGCCTGTTTCATACATTAAATTGGTTTAATCATTTAAACTTTTACTATGCAGCTTGGCAAGCAGTATGAAGCAATATTGCATGTTACCAATTTAATGCATTTAGAACATATTTAAGTGGCTTCCAATGTTCTTAGTCAGTGCTATTCAAATGAAAGACCCATATTTCATGTAACAAGTCTTCAGCAGGGAGATGACATTAGTGGTGGATAATAATTTAAGCCATCTATCAAGACATCAAGTATGAAACAGATGGTGAGAAGAAGGGCCAGATCCATTTATGAGCCTCCTAACATGCTCACCAATTAAATTCACCCCAAAGATGCACCCACCGTGATATCTCAGGCTGGCCATCTCACAGCATTCTAGTTCACAACCAGCTAAAGTGGGGATTAATGAAGACAATTATAAAAGATTCCAAGGGGTTTTGCCAAGGTCACTGGGAGCAGAAATTGGCCCATTGTCTCTCTTGATAGATCCTTGCTTGCTAGCATTAAAATCTCAAATATAGTACATGGCTTGTTGAGCTCCATCATCTGGCTCCACTAGTGATTCATAAATAAGAAGTAATTTTGCTGTCATTGTCATTGCCAAAAAGTACATATATCTTTGTATAGCCAAAGACAACCCCTGCTACAAGAGGCTTTTCATTTTTGGTGTTTTCTTTAACCTTCTAGGTGTCTCTGTTCATAAAGAATCTGAAAATATTTTTGACTCAGCCAACCCTTATCTTCCTGAGCTGAAGTGTTCATGAACTGCCCTCTAATCAGGAAGTTCTTTTGTGTTTGTGGGGTTACCTCTGTTACACCCCATTCTTAGATTAAAAGGGAAAATGACCTGGGTTTTATACATGTTTTCTAAAGCCTAGATTAAAATGTTAAAGAACCCCCATTAAAAAGTCATATTTTTAGTTAAAGTCTTCATTCCAGTGGCTGGGGAATTAATGTCAGTTGGAAAAGATTTCCCAGTGGTTTGGTTCTCTAGCAAAAGTCTTCAACTTTTATGTATATAGTCTTTGAAGTTGGAAATTGTTGTTAGACTATCAAATATTGTTTGAGGTGTCACTCATTTTTCTTCTTTTTGTTATGGGAATGGGATCTTAGCAGAGCATTACTGAGGCAGAAAATGAGTGCGTGAGTGACACCGAAAAGAAAGGTGTTTATAGGGCATACACAAGGTGAATTGTTGTGGAACCTAAACCTGTCAATATAATCTCGGTTAATTATCTGAACGTCTGGTTTCTCATCGAAGGAAGGAGGGGTTACATCTCTGAGGATGTAACACGTGTATGTGTCATCCACTGTGTGGAATATTTTCTAAAATAATCTTTCTGCTTGTTTCAGAGTAGCAGCCGTGTTAGTCTGTATCCGCAAAAAGAAAAGGAGGACTTGTGGCACCTTAGAGACTAACCAATTTATTTGAGCATAAGCTTTCGTGAGCTACAGCTCACTTCATCGGATGCATTGTATTTTCCACTGAATGCATCCGATGAAGTGAGCTGTAGCTCATGAAAGCTTATGCTCAAATAAATTGGTTAGTCTCTAAGGTGCCACAAGTCCTCCTTTTCTTTCTGCTTGTGTAACTTCAACTCTCTGGTTTTTTTTGAGTCACCCCCAGAACTCTAATGGCAGGACTATTGTTTGGGGCTTAGCTTGACTTGCTCAGAGAATGAGTTTATTGACTTTGTTAGCTGGGAAGGTGAACCGTGTGCAGGGTCTCTATTCCCAGGCTTCGTGTCTTCTGTCGTTACGCCATTTCTCAGCCACAAATGTTTTTTACCATGGAGAAGGCAGCAGGGACTAGACATAGCTGATAGGTGGAGTTTAGAGAGTCAGGATTGCCTATGATGGAGCTCTGCAGGTACGGCTCTTTGTGTGAGCAGTGTTCTCTTGTGGCTTCCACCTCACTTCCAGAGCAAGGTAAAAGGAAAAGTGAGAGACTCAGAAGATACATGGAATTAAAATACCATGGAAAAGCTTTATTCCTGGATTGCAAGCATCCCCCCACCACCCTATTAGCTTGCTTTTTCTCTTTTCCTTTGCTTTTGGAGCCTCAGTGTTTATCACTGGGTAGCCAGCACTTGCCTTGCCGATCCAGAAGAGTTGCCACTGTGGATATGACCATACGGCTTTAACAAACCCCCTAAATTCTGTCCTACCATGTACTAGAATGGATCCGGACACTGGGGTGTGTTCCATATAATTGTCAGTTATTCTGAAGTCCTGCTGGGGAAAATGGAGTGGATCTTACAGGGGCATTAAAATGTATTAGTTGTCTTCAACCTGCCTAAACAGAAGTGCAACTTAAAGTGGTACTTCCAGGAAAGACATCTTAGCATTTGACAGTCCTTGCTGAGTCCGGTGAAAGCTGCACAGTGGTATGAAAATGCATGAGCCATTCCATGGAAGACATTGAGTTCAGACAGGCTGGTTCCAGGGTGGAAATGCTAACTTTTAGGGTTTATTGCCACCATGCAAGAGATCCAGAGTCCGAACAATGCCATCCACTACAGAAAACAGAGCGAAAATCTTTGAGAGCAATGATGGAGTGGCATGGTTTTCATGCCGTCATTTTTAAGCCTCCTTGGGAAGAAATGCAGTCAGGTTTTCAGTATTTTCACATCTCTAAAGGCACGGGAGATGGCCAATAAAAAAAGAGATGGCTGTCTTGAGATTAGCCCCCCTCCTCCAAATTCTGAAGGCAACAGAATGGAGTGGTTAGTGAACAACCTGCTTGTCTTGGGTGCAGATGGCTTTAATTGTCATTCCCAGATGTTCTGCCTCTTGAAGGTCAAATTCACCTTGTATAAATCGGGTTGGAACCATCCGAGAGAAAAAGCAAGGGAACATAGACATTTTGTTTGAAGAAATGTAGTAAAAGAATGCCCTTCTTACTTGGTTTTTTCCTTATCTGTATATTTAAAGAGAATAGCTCAAGTGTGGGTCACTAGAGGGCAGAGGGCTTAGTGATGGGATATAGACCCTTTCACCTACAGGGCACCATCTCCAATCAGTATTGACTGAAAGATTTTACTCTCTGATTGCTGGGCAGTGACCTGTGTGCAGTGACGTAGTGGTGTCGGCCTTGCTGTCCACATCACAAAACCCACATTTTCCAGTCGTTAACGTCTCCTCTGGCTGTCACAATAGAGAAGCCAAGAACTGAAAGGAAATGGAATCTGGCCTTCAGATCAGGTGTGGGACACATCAGTGGGGCATTGTGTGAGGAAACTTGCGATGCCACTCTGCTTGTGCTATACCTGTGTTTAGCTACACAGAGGACATCAGTCTCCCAGTGGGCTACTCAAGTAGCTTTCCAAGCAGTACACTCGCACCAACATTAACCTCACAACAAAAAGTAGCTCTGCTGAGAACCACCAGATTTCATTATTCCTTTAAAAAACTGCCCCCCAAATATTAAATTGAGCTGTTATATCTTTATGCATGCTGGCTTTTTCCAAAAATCTCAATCTCGGGGCGGGGGGGGGCATCTACCCCACCCAGATGAACAAAGGGTTAACCGGACTCTGAAGACCTAACTTAGCCCACCTTGCTGCACCTGGTGGGTGTGTTAGGCTTAATTTATTATCAGATCCAGCTGGGGAGGAAGGAAAGTGGAAACTCCTGGGAAGGTCTAGGAGAGAGGACAGAGAAACCCAGGAGGTAGGGAGTTCCCCGGTCTGGGAAGGTGAAATTAATCCCTGCTGTGGGTCCCAGACAGGCAACAAGGCACAGAGTCCTGAAGAGCTGATGTTCTGGCAGAGAAAGAAGTGGCAGGAGGACCTAGGGGAAAACCAGAGGCCTGGAGACCAGCAGAGAGGCTGTGCTGAGTACAAGCTGCAGGGAAACAGCCCAAGGGCCTTGGAGATAGCAAGTGGTCCAGGGAAACCGGTGCACCTATTAAGGAGCAGCCCTAGATGTTTAACACAGGGTGCCTGGGCCAGAAGCCAGAGTAGAGGATGGGTCTGGGTTCCTCTACCAGTCTCAAGGAAGGAGCATACAAGCCTAATGGAAGGACAATGGAGACCAGAGTGGGGCTGAAGATGGAGACACAAAATGAGGAAGAGCCCAAGATGGGGCAGAATGACCTTTTGCAGTGGGATGTTCTTTGACTTTTAGTTGTGCTTTTGTTACCCTGGAACTAACTTGTGAGCTGATAGGAGGGCTGTCGCAAGAAGAAGCAGACCTCCACCGCAGGCCTGAAGCAGCTGTCTGCAGGGGGTGCTGGAAAGTAGAGGATCCTGGAGGGGCGCGCCAACTGTGAGTCCACCCTTCTACATCAGATTTGGTTCTGATTTTATATAAGTATGATGGTGGTTCTACAGTTCGTCCTCTTTCAGGCAAGTAAGCTCACTGACTTCTCTGAGGCAACTTGCCTAAATAAATCCTTTCAGGATTGGGCCCTCACGCTTATATGGTGCCTTCCTTTTCCAAACATTTGTACAAACATTAATTAAACAAACCTGGGAGCACCCCTCTGAGTGAGGGATGTATCATTATCCTCCAATCCAGTTCCTTAGATCATCCCCTCTGTACAGGATCAGTAATATTAAAAAGTGCTCCATGAAAATAAATAGTTTAATGACAAAGTAAGGAAGAATGTTTTTAATTTTCTAAAAATGAAAATATCGTCTCCTGTGATCCTTTAATGAATCCAGCGCAGATTTTTATAGCAGATGTTTTAAATATCATGAAAGGCCATTTATGATCTATTTATAATGTGCGTGGTGGGGGCCTGTATGGGGCACACTCCCTGGAAGGTTGAATTAGGCCTGGGGGAGGGACAGGGGGTTCCAATCAGTCAATTAAGTTGCAAACAAGTGGGATTTTGGCTGTGGGGATGGAACTAATTAGAAGGAAGCTCACCTGTGAGGGAACAGGTGAGGCTTCTAGAAAGCCAGGAGGCTGCAGGGAGGTAGCTTGCAGCTTCTCTCTCTGGGGCAAGAAGGGGAAAAAGGACCCCTGAGACAGCTTACTGAGAGGGGTCTGAGCAGGAAGTCTGGAGACTGAAAAGCTTGGGGGAAGCACCATGGGAAGTAGTCCTGGGACAAGAGCAATAAGGCTGGTGTAACCACAGGCCTTAGCTGTTTGCTGTGGGGCACTGTATGAGAACCCAGAGTGGAGGGAGTATGTGGATTCCCCGATCATCCACTGCAGAGTGTCTATTGTGTGGGGGTAGGGAAGGGGAAGACTGCCTGAGTTGCGGCAGGAGTGACCTTGTCAGGGCAGGGGGTGTGAGGACTGCCTGATGCTGCTGGTACACTGGGACTTCGGGAGACACCCCCAGAAGGGGATCTTCGTGTGACCTGGCCAGAGGACCGAGTCACAAAGCAGTTGTGCTGCATCTCTGGGTGGAAGGAAAGCTGCACCCGTGACAAAGAAGGAAGGGGGCACTGAACTGGGCGGAGCTAATCCCTGGACTTGCCAGAAGGAGGCAGCATTCAGCTGTGAATAGAGCACCCTGCAACAATCCGTACTTAGAACAGAAGTGTATATTTAAGAAAGCGCACTGTAATTCTGTAGAAACGTACTGTTATGGCACAGATCACCAAGTGATGCTGTTACATGTAAGCTTCCAAAACCTTTCTCATAACAGTGCGAGCAAGTTTTGACTCCTGGGAAGACATGCTGCAGGAGTGGTGATTTATACAGGGGTAGTTTTAGGAGAAAGGGAGGTGTGGGAGCAGCTGGACAGTCTGCTCTTTGTCATGGTCTCAAATTAAAATTAATTCTTGAAACAGTTACTCCCTGGAAACCAGGTTTTGGTGTTGGGCTGAAATTCCTATAAGACAGGATTGTCTGTCTACAGACACAGACACAGAGAGAGAGAGAGAGAGTCCTGAAGAATGCAAGTTCCGCTGCATCACTCTGTTCCACTGTTCCTGTCTGGCTAGCTGTGTAGGCACAAAATAGTGCCTTGCAGTGTTATGGGTCATCTCATGATGGCTCATAATAACTGGTCTCTAGGGCAGAACACAGTGCCCAGGTGTTGAGCCAAATCCTGCTTGCCTCACTGCTGTGAAAAGTCCCACTGAACTCAAAAGGGCTATTCACATGAAGGAAGTAAACAGTGTTCAACCAGCCAGGTGTGCTCTTAATTATGCACTTTCAGCAAGATTTTTCAGAAGTGACTAGCAATTTTGATTGCCTCCATTTCTGGTTGCTCAGCTGGAGACACCTCAAAGCTGGTTTTTGGACAGGGCTGAGCACCCATCCTCTGAAAATCAAGCCCCCCAAAGGTGCCTCAAGCTGAGTAGCCAGAAACTGAGGCAACCAAATGAGCTAGTCACCTTTTTGGAAATCTCGGCTTTCACCTTCTGTACTCCCAACACACGTGCACAAGTTCCCGTTTTTGGTCATTGATCAAAGATCCATTTTTAGATATATGGCTTCCATGTGCCATTTTGGAAGAAAAGTGTGGAAATTATACATGTGACAAATGTGGCTTTTTAATGGAGAAATGGCTCGAAATTCTGAAGTCATTAAGGGAAAATTAAGGTGCAATTAAGCAACTGTTTGGGGTAATTTCACAGTAGCACTTCATAAACAGAAGCCATAAAAGGGATAGAACATTCTGACATTTATTTCCCTGCCATTCTTGTAGATTGAAATATTTTGCCTCTTTGCTCTTAGACATTCAGGAACTCGGAGTACCTCTGATTCATGCTGTCACCACTGAGCCAGTGGGAAGAGACTTTTGGTGGGCAATTTAGGGTACTTTGAGGATACTTCAAGGAGCTATCTGGGTACACCAGGCACTGTGGTATAAGTGTGTGTGTGGGGGGGGGGCTTAGAATTGTTATGGTCTCTTGTCTATGTAGATGCTGAAGGCCGGATATTTACAATTTGAAGGTGGTATAGGGTAGAAGGTAGGTAGGACATTTGACTGAGCTTTCATCCACTATAGAGAGAGAATTGATATGGTAAGAAGTGGAAGGAGGCTTGTGTGGGGAGGGGCTAGGTAGGTAGGTAGTTGACTTCAAACAGGGAAAACTAATCTGAAGAGAGGGAGGATTTAGTGTACAGAAGAATGAAAGACCGTGCCATGCACCTGTGTCCATCCGGAGCATAATTATAATTCCCCTTTCCTTTTGCTATCTCCCTTTTCAGTGTCGCCATCTCTTCCAATTATATAATGAGTCTTGTGCTCTTTGAGTCTTTAGTCTTTTTTTCTTAAAGCCCCAGCTCCTAGAGTCTTGTGAATGAGAATTTCAGCTTCCATTTAAAAACTAGGACTTTTTAGCTCTCATGGTTGTGGAGAAAAGCCAGAAAACACTCCCCTAAATGATTAAAAGACAACAGGACAAATAAAGATCCAACACTGAAACTGTGATGATTTGGGGGTTAAAAATCAATGATAGGTTTAAAAAAAATTGGGTCTCTTGATGGACCATTTTATTTCTGAATCTTTTAGGTATCGCATGTTTTGGTTTTCTCTGTAAACACACTGGTTTAGAAACATACCTGTGGTTGGTTTGTTTTTTTTAAATGAAACTTGAAATTCTTGGATTCACAAGATTCCAGGATCTGGGGCTTTAAGAATAAGATTAAATGTTGCACAACTCACTGTAAAAGTTGGCAGCACTGTCTTTGCTTCACTCCCCATGTGCCCTTTGTCCATGTGCATCCACTGATATATAAGCCGGCAGCAGTGCTGTGACATGACTAGCCCTGCTCCCACTGCTGAGAACTGAGTGAGCAGACAGGACCATCTGACCTCTCTACCCTACCACCCTGGCTAGCTAGAGTGCTGTATGGGAAATTTCCACCTCTGACTTCCTGCTGCCAGCCTGTCTGTCATTGTGGGAGGGGAATGTCACTCCCGAAGGGGAGCTCAGTTGTGCTCAAGCAGGGACATAAGATTGGTGACAGGAGACCTGGTCAGCTCTGGGTCCGTTGGCTAGCTGGGAGGAAATGGCAGCGTCTGAGCTGCAGGAAGACACGCATATTGATACAGCAAATTGAGTACAGCCCAACACGAACATGAGCTCAGGACTGGGAGACTGGCTCAGGGAGAGTCCAGGTCCACATCTACAGCCAGCTGAGGAAGCTGTGAACAGCTCAAGGACCATAAAGACAGCTGCCTGCTGAGGTCAAGGTGTGCCTCTTCTGCTAGGGTGGAGGACGTACCTTTTCAGCATACTCTCCGAGCAGCGAAACCGGCTGGGTTTCAGGTGGCTCTGAGGAAGCACACCAAGAAGCCACCAGGCCATTCTGTCAATAGCCTGGTTGTTGCACATTATAATCCTTTCTCCTTGATTATCAAAGCAGTGACTTCTGAATGCATAGTGTTCTTGGGGGGGGGGGGGGGGGCTGGTAGGTGAAGGAAGAGGGATGAGAGTGCCCAGATAACACCGTGCTGGAGTTGTACAAGAAACTAGATAAAGACATGGGTAGAGCATTTGGTGTCAAAAGCCATCACCTGAGTTTGATGATCCTGTCCATATAGGAGGTGAAGGGGCTGCTTTTTACATACCAAAGCTTTTTAAGGTTTGTCCTATGTACTTTAAGGTCTAACTCCTAAACCCAAAGTAGTCAGTGGGAATCTTTCCATAGACTTCAGTGAGCTTCGGAGTAGGGTCTCCAAGACTACCCTTCTGCTGTCGGCTTACCCAGACCATTGAAATTCACCACAATGTGGGGGGCTAAAGTCATTAGATGTGCCAGTCTGGCCTCCGGGAGCATTAGAGTGCCAGTCTGGCCTCCGGGACTTAGGCATTTACTCTTCTCCTTTGGTGCAACAGGACCTGAGTTTTCTGGTCTCTAGAGTAGCTTTGCAAAGCGGAATACCTTGAGTAAAAGTGAGCAGGCTGAAGGGGAAGGTTAAGGTGGCTACTGAAAGTCTTGTGTGCCTTTTAAAAACTGAAATGAATCTGCACTTGCAACCTTGCATAGGTACATTTAAACACAATCAAGCAGGGATAATAAGTACTGATGCCATCAGAAGAAAACTCACCATTTTAATGAGATTCCCAAGTTAGCGTAGCATGATCTTTAAAGCACCCTGCAACATCATGGCATATAAATGGTGAAGCCATTAGGTGGATACTTGAAAAGAATGAGGAAAAGCCAAGAAACAATGGAACTAGTAAGTATACAACACAACTCTTCAGCTCTGCAGTGTGTGTGGTTTTTTTTTAAATATATTTTTTAAAAAATTGCAGAAGAAACAGATGTATCTGCCAGAAGTTAAATACACATCTGTTAAGGATGCTCTTCTCATATTCAGGGTCAGAAAAATATGTACAAATGTAGCACCTTGCTGATTGACAGAAAATCCTCAGTTCTGGCACTGGGAAACTTGTTTTCTTGACAGCACTTTGTTTTAAGGCTAGAGGCAGAAAAATGTCTTCTGCTTGTCCTTAAACTGGAAGGCCCTTTGTTCGAGATACTTATACCATTTGCAGATAATGATGTGCATTGCAGTTTCAGCTGTCTGCATATGCATTTTTATGTTTTTTTATGACAGCTCTGCGTACTGAACTAAAAGGCCATTTAGAGCTGTCAGGAACTGACAAGCATTACCCTTTACATTTACAATTCTGTTAGCATGCATTGTCAGGTGGGTTCACCATTCCACCGACATATGATTTGCTTTGAAACCTATGTATGACTTTAATTTAATACAGCAGTCTCCAAAAAAAAAAAGCCTTATTAAGATTTCCTTTTCCATTTATCTTTTACTTTTTTTTTCACTTTTTATGTGACTTTTTTTTCTTTTTCTTTCCTCCTCTAACAGTTCTGTAAAGAGAAACAAGGAGAGAGAACTCTTCCCTGGAACATTGCAGTGTGTTCTGGCACGACTCTCACACCATCCTGTGAGGTGGTATGAAAAGGAGTTGATTTTTAGTCCATTTACTTAAAAAAAAAAAATTGCTACCAGTGTGTTACAAATATTGAACTAGCCTATGAAAGTAAAATGAGCAAAATACCTGCAATTTGCAATAGTGACATGAGCTTGTAATATTATAATCTTCAGCCTGATCCAGTACGATCTATTTCTATCCCTGTGAGCCAATTTGTGATACATTTGCTCCTGTTGAGTAGCCTTTTACTCCTCCAGCAACTCCACTGATTTCTTTTCTCTTAATTCAGGTTATTTTCTGGTCACTGCACCATTATTTACCTTCAAAGGTCCAGATTCAGCTGTGATGTACACTTCATGCAACCATATTTTGGCTTCAAAGAAGCAAAACTGAGAAGAATTTGACCCTAAGTGTGTAATGGAATATACTGATATTTATTAATTGTATAACAGTAGGACCCAAAGACCCCTGCTGACACTGTGGGTGGGGGAACCCTGTGCTAGGCACACACAGTAAGAGCCAGTCCCTGCTCTGAAGAGCTTACTGTCTAAATAAGCAAGACAAAGGTGCAGGAGGCACAGAATGAAGGAATTTGCCCAAGATCACACAACAAGCCATTGCAGAACTAGGACTAGAATTCGGGTTGTCTTAACCAGTTATTCCCAGAGCTCTAGTCTTTTTCCCTTCAGTTTGCTCACTCAACTGAAATGGAGGGCTAGGGGAAGAATTCATTTCAGGTCAGCCCAAAACAATTTAAAAAAAATTTTTTTTATGGTGCATTGAAAGAGTTGAAGAAAATTCACTTTGGGTCAAATGAAACATTTTGTTCAATTAAAAAAAATGAAAATTGAAAAATCCAATCATTTAATTTTTAAAATTTCAGTGAAACACAATTTCTTTTGGGGCTTTTTTGACTGAACCAATCTGGCAAATTTAACACAGATTCACAAAATGTTTTGGTTTCTCCAAATCCATTTGTGTGCACTTGCATGTGGGTGAAGGGGGCAGAGGGGGAATAAGTAAGTTCTGGTAGAAAATTTGGTCAGCCCAATTCCTCACATCTAGTCCAGGCTGCTCCTCAGCTGGAGCATGGGAGAGGTAGGCCATTCCAGTGACAATTAAGGGAACAATGTCCATGTAATCTTTATTATATATTTAAGTGCTGATAGTATGTTCAGTATATCTCAGGACACAGCAGAAGACCCGTTCCCCAAAGTTTATCATCTAAATAGCCGCCTCCAGTCTAAACACACTTTCTGGAATGAATAGATTGAGAAGATTATTATTTAGGTCTATGTTAGACTGATTCACACTGCTTAAAAATCTAGTCCTCAGTACTGAGTGGCTGAAAGACGGGATAGTATTAAAAAGAACTGGAAGATTGTTTTCATCAGAGCTACAATTTTCTTCTTTGATTTCTCCCGTTTTATATACAGGCCACTTCAAAGTGAAGACTTATTAACTCAGCAAACCCATTTATTTGTAGTAGATCCTAAAGATAGATATGAGTGGATGCCTTTTAGTTCAAGAGGGCATCACAAGAATTAGAGATCTGAGTGGGGACCCCTTCAGAGTAAAATAAGATGTGGTATTCTATAGAAAGCCAATCTTAAGACTGATTTCTTTCTATCCATTGTGTGAATGCAAACCCTAAACATTATCTTAAAACAGCTGCTGTGCTCATATTAGTGATAAATTTGAATCTATTTCCTATGCCCCCTAAGCTCATCATCTATCTTTATACATTTGATATAAGCACAGGTTGCTTATACAAGTAGACACAAACTCACTGGGGTTATCTCTGTCTGCATGGCAACCATCCATTTGTAACTTTTTGGGACCTCCAGGCTCACCAATTACAGTTGATCTCCTAATATATCACTCTTTTATTCTGTAATTGTTTGTTTGTTTTACAGATTGTGTAGACTTCACATTTGTGAGGTCTTGAGGGCTGATCCTGCTTCAATTGATTTCCATGGTATAAATTTCAGTGGGAGAAGGATCAAGGCATAAACTAATAAAGATAAAATAAGTATCCTCCAACTTTATCCCAAAGGTGTAAATTGTCAGTGTAATATACAGAAGAATGCAGCTGTGCAGTTCCCATTAAAGTAACTTAGTTCCCACCACATTTTACTCTCAAGTATCTATTAGGCGGCACCGGAGCAAAGAAGATCCTTTTGAAAGGTCCTTCACGGAGGTTTGTTTATTCTCCGTGTGAGTGAGAAACTCCCTGCACCAGTCTCCCTCCCTACCGCCTGACCTGTGACTTATTCCTCGGAAACAAGAGGAAAAGATGCGCACAGTCGTTCCATCTCCTCCTCCTCCTCCTCTGTCACTAGTTAACATTTTGCCCTAACCTGGAATACCCTCCCAGGACCCATTATACTATTCTAATGCAGGCACTCACCAATAACTACCTTTAAAGGATTTGTTTA
Source organism: Lepidochelys kempii (assembly GCF_965140285.1). Classification (NCBI taxonomy): domain Eukaryota; kingdom Metazoa; phylum Chordata; order Testudines; family Cheloniidae; genus Lepidochelys; species Lepidochelys kempii. The sequence continues at coordinate 2,802,755 of NC_136387.1, read as the reverse complement.
TTCGCCTCATCTACACTTGGACCTCATATCAAATTTCTCTTCCTTGCAAATTAAGGAAGCTGCCTATTCGTGTGTGTTGATCCCTGTGTGATACAGTTGAGTGTAGACCAAATTCATCCCATGAGTAAATCCGTCCCGTTAGACTAGGATGTAGCTACTGAGGCTACTCCACCTTAAATTTTTGCTCTAATCCAGCCATTGAAATTCCACAGATCTTTCATTTTGTGCAAAGCTTTCTCCACCAAATTGTTGTGATCCTGAAAACTAGCAAGTTTCATCCATAAAAAGCCTTTTTTTGCTGTGAATCCTTTCCCAGTTCTTGACTGAACTATTCAGAACACTGTAAACAGATGGCTGGATCTGCATTAGGGTCAGCCTGGGCTTCAGAGCTTGGTTTGAAAGACCAATCAGGACTGGAGCTCAGGTTTTGATTGCACCAAAATCTTGCAATTTGCTCTCAAAAGATCTCCAACTTCAGACTGCACATGACCTATGTCAGGGTTCCCTCCCCACTCTGAACTCTGGGGCACAGATGTGGGGACCCGCATGAAAGACCCCTGAAGCTTCTATTCCACCGGCTTAGGTTAAAAACTTCCCCAAGTCACAAATTCCTTTCCTTGTCTTTGGACGGTATTGCTGCCACCACCAAGTGATTTAAACAAACATGCAGGGAGGGGCCATGTGGAGCCCTATCTCCCCCACCAAAATATCCCCCCAAGCCCTTCACCCCCTTTCCTGGCAGGAGTGGGGGCTTGAGAATAATATACCAACCGATAGGTTAACAAAGTGATCACAGACCAAATCCCTGTTTTTTAGGACACTGAAAATCAATCAGGTTCTTAAAAGAAGAATTTTATTTTTTAAAAAAAGTAAAAGAATCACACCTGCAAAATCAGGATGGAAGATTAACTTTACAGGGTAAATAAAAAGATTTAAAACCAGAGGATTCCCCTCTTACTCTGCTTCCCAGTTACAAAACAGGAATACAATTACCTCTTAGCATAAGGAAAATTCACAAGCTAAAATAAAAGATAATCTAATGCATTTTCTTGCTATTACATCTAAAATTACAGAAATTGTAAGTATCATATCAGAATCTTTTTAGGAGATGTTTTTTCCTGTCCTTGTCCCTCTCTCTGTCCAAGAGGGTACCCACAAAGAGAGCACAAACAAAACCTTCCCCCACCCTTCCCCCAGATTTGAAAGTATCTTCTTTCCCTGTTGGTCCTTCTGGTCAGGTGCCAACCAGGTTAACTGAACTGATTAAGGGGATTCTGTACCTCTGGCCAGGAGGGAGGTTATGTTACTACATAAGAATGGCCATACTGGGTCAGACCAAAGGTCCATCCAGCCCAGTATCCTGTCTACTGATGGTGACCAATGCCAAGTACCCCAGAGGGAGTGAACCTAACAGGTAATGATCAGTGATCTCTCTCCTGCCATCCATCTCCACCCTGTGACAAACGGAGGCTAGGGACACCATTCCTTACCCATCCTGGCTAATAGCCATTAGCCTTAACCTCCATGAATTTATCTAGTTCTCTTTTAAACCCTGTTATAGTCCTAGCCTTCACAACCTCCTCAGGCAAGGAGTTCCACAGGTTGACTGTGCGCTGTGTGAAGAAGAACTTCCTTTTATTTGTTTTAAACCTGCCTCCCATTAATTTCATTTGGTGACCCCTAGTTCTTGTGTTATGAGAAATAGTAAACAACACTTCCTTATCTGCTTTCTCTACACCAGTCATGATTTTATAGACCTCTATCATATCCCCCCTTAGTCACCTCTTTTCCAAGATGAAAAGTCCTAGCCTCTTTAATCTCTCCTCATATGGGACCCGTTCCAAACCCCTAATCATTTTAGTTGCCCTTTTCTGAACCTTTTCTAATGCCAGTATATCTTTTTTGAGATGAGGGGACCACATCTGTATGCAGTATTCAAGATGTGGGCGTACCATGGATTTATATGAGGGCAATAAGATATTCTCTATCCCTTTTTTAATGATTCTAAACATCCCGTTTGCTTTTTTGACTGCTGCTGCACACTGCATGGACATCTTCAGAGAACTATCCACAATGACTCCAAGATCTTTCTCCTGATTAGTTGTAGCTAAATTATCCCCCATCACATTGTATGTATAGTTGGAGTTATTTTTTCCAATGTGCATTACTTTACATTTATCTACATTAAATTCATTTGCCATTTTGTTGCCCAATCACTTAGTTTTGTGAGATCTTTTTGAAGTTCTTCACAGTCTGCTTTGGTCTTAACTATCTTGAGCAGTTTAGTATCGTCTGCAAACTTTGCCACCTCACTGTTTACCCCTTTCTCTAGATCATTTATGAATAAGTTGAATAGGATTAGTCCTAGGACTGACCCTTGGGGAACACCACTAGTTACCCCTCTCTGTTATGAAAATTTACCATTTATTCCTACCCTTTGTTCCCTGTCTTTTAACCAGTTCTCAATCCATGAAAGGATCTTCCCTCTTATCCCATGACAACTTAATTTACGGAAGAGCCTTTGGTGAGGGACCTTGTCAAAGGCTTCTGGAATTCTAAGTACACTATGTCCACTGCATCCACCTTGTCCATATGTTTGTTGACCCCTTCAAAGAACTTTAATAGATTAGTAAGACATGATCTCCCTTGACAGAAACCATGTAGAGTTTTGCAGAACAATTTATGTTCTTCTATGTGTCTGACAATTTTATTCTTTATTATTGTTTCAACTAATTTGCCCGGTACTGATGTTAGACTTACGGGTCTGTAATTGCCAGGATCACCTCTAGAGCCCCTTTTAAATATTGGCGTTACATTAGCTATCTTCCAGTCACTGGGTACAGGAGCTGATTTAAAGGACAGGTTACAAACCATAGTTAATAATTCCGCAATTTCACATTTGAGTTCTTTCAGAACTCTTGGGTGAATGCCATCTGGTCCTAGTAACTTGTTACTGTTAAGTTTCTCAATTATGCATACATATGCATACATAAGGGTTGTTACCCTTCCCTTTATATTTATGGCAACCCAAGTTCAGCTAAGAGGGTCCTTTCAATATGGATCTGACTGAACAAAAAGTGTAGGATTACTCTGGATTCATACACTGGACTCTTGCCCCCTTCGCCCGAACGCCACCCCGGCAATATAGAGGTAGTATAGGGGTTGAGATTCCTCTTACAGTAATTAGTGAAGTGATGGATTCTATCAACAAAAGAGCCTGAAGATGAAGAGCAACTACCATGTGGTAGATCACAACACAGGGCGGACGGGAGATGTGCAAACTTCCTCATTACTTTAGCATATGCTGAGTTTCAAATGCATTATTTAAATAGTTACCAGGCATGATGTATATTGAAGATTGTTAAAACTGTGATCTTTACATTCTCAGGTGATTTCCTGGTCTTGCTTGTGGGCAGGAAACTCTGTAGGGAAGCATGACATCAGAAACTGTCTCAGCCTAGAATAAGATGGAGTCACTTGTGCATCTGTGTTTTAGGGAGCAGCCTACTTTGTCTAGCATTCGCGCTAAATTAAATAAACTTCAGGACAACTGGACACACATGCTTGTTTTTGCATGAATCGGAGAAGTCAATGGAGCTGAGGAAAGGGAAAGAGTTAACCCAGATTGACAGCAGCATAGAGTGTGCTCTTGCATTTCCCATCACCCACTGTCTAGCTTCCAAAGAGATAAGATGGTAAGCATGCTATCATTTTTTGCAGGGAGGGGCAGGCAGACTGCGCTGTTCTGGGATGCCTGCTCCTTTGTCTATGGCACTAAAGTGCCAGTTTCTGTCTGGAGAAGGAATGTTTGGGAATGGCTCCCCGTACCTGCCCAGTAGCTCTTTAAACACAGGATCTCATGATTATAAGAGCATGTGTCACCTACTGCCCAGTAAAGGCTCATATGACAGACAGGAAGGTAATCACCAGAGATTTTAAGGTGCAGCTGGATGGGGGATTGCCTGGAAGATTCAGTCTTTCGCTGCGGACGGACGGAATCTGCTCTGCAAAGGGAGAGAAATGGCTTTCAGGATTCAAAGTAAACTGTGTATAGCATTCGCGTAAAAATACTGCCCAAGTCTCTGAATATAAGTTGCAAGATTTTCCTCCTTTTCATTAAGTTGGAAATTGTTCATATTCTGCTACGTAGGCCATTTTTTTGTAACTTCATTAAATACCCCATCCTCATTGCCAGTTTTCTGTTATGTACCTGGCGTACACATACATTAAATAAAAACATAAATATTATTGCTGGAAGGTTGCAAGGCAACACTAATTTATTTCTTAATTCAGAACCGTAACACACGAGAAGCCTAAAACAGAGAGACAAGCAGACCTCTCCCTAAGGTAGAGAGGCACAACTCACCCCACCTTACTCTTGCCTGGCTCCATACAGGCTGACACCCTTTGCATGCATTGCATACCACCCAACCGAGCTTTTGCATGCAACCAGGAACAGGTAAAACCCTTGAGAATTTAAAGTGATAAATCACTATTTTAACCTCTTTCAACATACCACAAGGGGGAGAGAGGGTTGCACTAAGACAGAATAAAACAACTTAAAACTATTGTAGTTCTGCGCAGTGTTAAAATGTTCAGCGTACTTAAGCCATGTCTATGTCGTTGTGTGGAGTACGGGCTGCAGCAAAAGGCGTCAGCAGCATGACACCGCTGGAGTCTTCTCCCGCTTATGGGAGATATTTCTTCCCTGCCCAGGCAGTTAGTGGGGTTGCTTGTGTCCTGAAGCATGAAAGTTTATATCGTTATCATTTTTAATTGTATAATTTTTTCTGTATGGCAGTAGTGCCTAGAGGAGGTCTTCCAGGTCAAGGGGTCATGATTCTAAGCACTATACAACATATAGCAAATGACTGTCCCTGCATAATGAAACTAGATGTTCTCTGTATCCATACCATCATTGATACGTATTCATCATATTGCCTTCATCAGGAGTTGGCTTTCAGCAGGGTACTGCAATCCATCTTGTCCCTTCTCTAGAGCGTCCATGAGTTTGCCAGCAACTGCAAACCTGAAGTAGTGGATTAGCTAATCCCTTCTTGATTACAGACTTTCTTAACCCAGTTGCCTCTGCCCCACCACTCTGGAAAATACACATCTGAACAATTGCTTCAGCAGAGCAGTAATGGTGGGAAGTGCCTCAGTGTTTCTGAACATTTATGGATGGGCTCAAATTGGAAAAAATAACCATGCTGATGTTTGATCAGCGTGGGAGCCTGCTTTCTTCTGTACAATGTTGAGCTGAATAAAATGCTGAAGTGGTGATTTCCACTTGTTAATAAATAATTCTTACTTGAAGTTAGATGGTTTCTTTCTTTTTAAGGAGAAAGGATTGTCATCTCCACCCTTTTAGATCTATATGTTGCCAGCCTCTAAGAAGAGGCCTACTCCTTTTCACTGTTTGAGAACAGTCTTTTTGTTGGATTTGGTTTCTGCAGCCCCCCTGGAGCCTGTAACTATGTTTATATAATTACTGTTGCATAAGTCGGAATTTGACACTTTAATAACATATCATCACAGCTTAAGAAAAGACACCATACTTACCACTTTAGGTAAGCAGTGCTGTCCATGTTCCTTTAAATGAATTTTAATTACAGTTATGAAATATCATTAGAATGTTGGATACAAATGATTGGGTCCCAGTCTATTCCACTGCCATGGCCTTGTAAATGCACCAACCTGACCATCTTTCCCCCCTTTATTATTCCTATTTGGTAATCTTGCTTTTGGGAGAAGGAAGGGAATCCTCATCTAGAATTGTTTTTCTTTCTGTAAGTCACTCAAATACCTCTGTGATGAGTGCTATATGAATACTTAGATAATGTCTGCCCCATTTATGGACCTGATCCAAAGCACATTGGAGTCTTTCCATTGACTTCAATGGGCTTTGGATCCGGCTTTGTATTCTCATTTGGCTAAATCTCATGCATTTATTCAGTTTTCACTCTGTTCTTAAGATAAAACTCTTATTTGTGACACCAGAAATATGGCAATCAAGTGAAATAGCAGCAGTCTTAATTAATTTAATAAAGAAAACTTTCAAAGGATAATTGAAGCTTAGCTTTCATTCTCGTTATTATACTTATAACACAAGAGAAACAACAATGTAGTTTTTAATACTCTGTATTAGAGCTGGTTGAATAATACTTACTGAGCATGTTGTTCAAACAGTCAATAGGATTTTTTGTTGAATATATTATTCATTGATTTTTTTTAAAAAAAATTGGCCCTCTCTACAGATGATTTAAATGTTTCTTGAATTGACTATTAATGTAATCCAGTTCATATTGCCAGTATTAAATAATAAAATCTATTTTGTGGTACTTAACCAGTGCTATTAGATATGTACCCTATACCATTTGATTGGGAAAACACAATAAGGTAAATAAGAAAATCTTGAGGATACAGAAATAATAATGGGATAGTACAGAACATGTACGATGATAACACTGATAAATAAACAAGCATACTGAAGTGTACTTTCACAGAGAGCAGTTGTTCTTGGATTTACACCACCATCTCACCCCTCACAACATCCGCCTCCATCGGACAATATGTTTGAATACAGCCAGCGTACCAACACGTGTACTGGCAATTAAACTTTTATTGGCAGCCTAGCACTTGACAAATGAGATCTGTGTCCTGAGACCTCTGGCTGTGAGGGGACAGCAAATTCTGGTGGTAAACATGAATGACAGGGTACAAAATTAATTCCAAGCATTCATCGATAGAGTAGGGATTTTGCCATTGTAGGCTCAAATCCTGGAAACGGTTATGTACTCGCTTGGTTTTATGCACAGGAACCATCCCATTAAAATTAATAGCACTACTCGTGGGCATACAACTGAGTATGTGGCTAGCCACTTGCAGAATCAGGCCAATGGTGAGTAATTTGTAGCTTGTTCATGCATTTCCGAGAGTTGGAGCTGGTCAGAAAATGGGGTTTTTTCCCCCTGTGGAAAACTTTGATGAAAACAGAAAAATTCCTTCTTTGTCAATTTTTCAGCAGAAAATGTTGACTTTTTGTTGTGGGTGGAGTGGGGACCAAACTGAAAAATTTCAGCAGATAACTGCCTATAAAGGATACTTATTTTTGTTTTTTGGGGGGGAGGGGGGATTTTCAGCTTAACAATAAAATAAAAAAAAACTCAGAGGAAAAGCACTTCCTATTACAAATTTTCATTTTGTCAAAAACCCAATTTTGCATTGGGAGGGGGGAACGTTTTGACAGAATTTTTGACCACCCCTACTGTATATGGCTTCTTAGGTGAATTTTTTTTTCCAGAGGTTTGGGGTGGATGGCGGGGGGGATCAGTTCTTGGATGTTTTGTCACTGGGCCTTGGGGCAGGGTCTCATGATGATTATCTTCCTGCTCCCACTGAAGTCAATCTGCAGTTTATCAGACTGGGCATCTCAAGTGCAGAATGCAATATCTCATAGTCTATTGCTTAAATATTACTTTGTGTGGACAGATGGCAGAATAATCGTATCCTCACTCATTTATTCTCATTGTCATTATTTCACCAATATACGGGGACTGAGCATTCTCAACCACTGCTTCATGTCTTGAACTTGAATTTCGACCCCGTCAGGAAAAGGAAGGATTTGAATTCACAGCTTCGAAACACAACCAACACAAACAAGCTCCATAATATGTTACAGTCAGCCAATATCAGCAACACATACAGTTTTAGACGTGTGAAGTCTGATATGCATGAAGTCCTGCTGCATTTGTAAAAGCACCTAAGTTGCTCATTTCTCAAAAGCCAACTGAGTTGTTTTTTCTATGTGAAACTTCAACAGATCCTGGGCATCAAAAGCACAGACAGTGAATGATTATTTAATAGGGTTACACATTAAACCATGTGTACTTCCACAGCTTGTCAGAGCAATTAGAATCACAAGTGAGATGGCTGGAGACCCCTCCAGTCCTACAATGAAGTTGGCATGATGCTCAGGAGTGTGGAGGTAAGGCTCCTTGGGGAGTCTCTTTAGGAATGTAGATGGATGTTCAGAGTTGCAGTGGAGTTGCACACA